>NC_052516.1:20768256-20976358 GCF_014356525.2 Nilaparvata lugens
ACAACATTTGTCTTAATAACTGAATAAATAAAAAATATGAATATGGCTACAGAGAACCATACTTCTTCTACCTCTTCTCCTTCTTCATATTCTTCTTCTATTCCATTCTATTTCTCACCCTCTTTTTCATTTTCTTCAAATACATCATTAAATGATTCATCATTATCATTAATTGTTTCAAGAACTAATTTATAATTCCGGGTTTTATGTTCCACCTACCTGATTCAAATATATTGAATTTGCTCATTCACTAATTTGTGCTGATCTTGGATTAAAATTACACGGTTATTGCAATCGAGCATTATTTGACGGTTATTAGATGAATGAATCAAGAAATGTTTTTGAAAAAATAATAAAAACTTTCAATAAATGTTCCAACAAAATGAGCTACGACATTTCCTAATAGTCTATTAGGTTGCAGCTATACATCATGTTCTTTACCAACCTAACATGCCGACGATAAAAACTGGAAATTTCTCAAATTCTCCCATGATTTACTGAAATTCTCCTGTAACCTGAAATACCGAGCGCACAATTTCCCACTTTATTAGCACTAAACGGACTCCATTCCATTTCTAATGGGCAGATGATGTGACGTTCATTGCAGCAATGATGTCTGTGTTTCATCACTTTAGATGTTAGACCAGCTCGTCTACTCTGGTCTAATCTAACCTCAATAGACATTACGTGCCAAGCATCTGCTGCTTTGTTATTAAGGACATCAAACTTGTTTCATTCAGTTCTCATCCTTGGAATAGAATTCCTTACAAATCTCCTTAAATGGTCTTAGATGCTTTGTCGAGTATTTGTTGAGGAATTTGTACAGAGACAGTGATGTCTGGTGAATTTGTAATTATTATTTACACCGTGTGGCTGAGAATGTCGTAGTTGCTCTAAATGGACTTGATTCGCGAAGGTATTTTATGTGAGATTGGTTCATCTACTACAGACTCGAGAGTGATATACAGTGGTTGGTTTTCTAGATTCATAGTGATTGAATCGTCATTTGAGACCTAAGTTCAGTCTGCTATAAAGAATTAAAGTGATTCTATAGTAAGATTTTAGGAAACTCATGATTCTAGTGACTCTTGAGTACTTTAAATAGTTTCTTCTTCTTTGACCAGTATTTATCTTCCCTTTCAAGGGAACTGCATAAAGCTACCTTCCAGTGAAATTATGTGGTATGCTGCTATAAGCATAGAATGTTTTTTGTATACTTAATCAAGCTAATGATTTACTTGGTTTCGATGAGATGAATAGTTGACCTCCTAGAGTGAACAGTTGATGATTTTCTGGAACTGGGCTGATTTTTTAAGTTAGTCTGGGATGTTTTGAATTTTTGTGTGTGAGCAAATGAAAGTTGTCTTCATTCCTTCCCACAGTAATTATTTATCACGCAAGCATTTAATGGCTAGTTAATTATTAACTTTTCCTTTTCCGTTTTCACATTGTTTTTGATAGCTACGCTTTTTTTTTCGTTGTAAACTCTTTTTACGTAAATCATTGGTAGATTGATTTTAAGAGAAAGTTATTTTTGTCTTTTATTTATAACTGGCAGGTAACCCGCGCTACGCAAGGGTGTAATTGAAAACTTCACCTACTGAAATCTTGAAGGATTTAAAATAGGCCTATAACACTATCCTGAGTAAATTAAGAATCTATTAGCAAAATTTCAAGTTAATCAGTACACTTTTTCAGACGTGATAATGGATCATTCGTGAATTTCCTATCCCGTACGTGTATAAGCCAGCTCTTTCTTTTATTATAATAAATAGAAATAGATTATACATTTCTTGTTAAAAAATGATTTTATATCCAGTTCAATAAATATAATTGTTCAAATATTCTGTACATGAATTATTAGTGATTTGAAGATAATGTTTTATTGATATTTTGTTTATAATTATACATTTCTTGTTGAAAAATATTTTTATATTCACTTCAATAAATATAATTTCTTGAAGTATTATTTGTATCAGCGCCGGGCCTGAAACTGATTGCTTGGAGAACATTTAAAAAAACTCCAAATATAATAATCTTTGGAGGAAAGCAGTGTTGTTAAGTTATAACACAGACAGTTAAATTCTAAACTAAAAAGGATACAAGATATAATAACAGTGATCATTTTTGTAACGGTCGCCAATTTACTCTGTTATCTCTTTTGTTCTTTCAGAATCACGTACCGCTAAGGTGAATGTAAAACGTGAAATGAGTGTAAAAGAATGTAAAACGAACCTAAAATAATAGTGGTGAGACCTTTACCGGCCTTTTTATTCGTTTTCTCTGATTTTAAAAGCGTGTTGTTATGTGTGAGATGATTGAATCCAAAATGGTGGCTTTCCAATGTCAAAATGGCATACTTGCTGGGATGACCCATATTTTTGTGGAATTGGTCTGTAATTTGCGACAAGGATCAATGGATGTTATCAATGGATGTTACCTAAGAATACCTTTCACTTGACCTACAATAGTGTAGTAAGGGTCTACTGAATGAAGTTGAGACTAGAGGGTTATTTGTAAATTTAGGGTTTCAAAAGAAGGTATTTTGACTGTTCAATTGATCTACAACAGTTTACGTACAAGAGCAATAGTTAAGTATAGTTTTGTAAGAGCCCTCATGTTTGAAGGCTACAGTAATATAGGATTCAAAGTTTTTGGTATTCTGAAATTAATTAAAACATTAATTGTTTTAACATTATCATGTTATTATGTCATTCTATTGACAATAAATTTATTTATTTATTAGAGCAAACAATACTATGGTCGGAAAAGAAAAAAAACAGGCTATTGCCCAAAACTTCTTCAATTTCCTTATTTTATCTTAAATTGTCCAAATATCATGTAGATTATGTCCAATCTTAAATGAATTATTATTAAACAAAAATTCAAAGTTAAATGCTGTAAACCACCCCGAAGACGTCTGCTACTGCAAATATTGACCACAGGATTAACAGCTCTTCGTTGTGGTTTACAGCAATCAAATTTGGATTTTCGTTCAACATTAATCATTTATCGATCAGCATTCGAATAGATGCAATTTCTCATCAATTATCGACACTTTATTATTATTTTATATTGAATATATCTCATATACTAAGTTCTTAGTGATATTTTGGGTTTCAACAGTATTTTTCAGTGATTCCTTGGGACCAACCAAGGTCTGGCATAATACAATTGTGGTCTAATAAGAAGATCCCCAGTTTTTCTGTGCGGGGGCGGGTGAAAGTTGAAATAAGTTAACTGCACATGCTTGACTACTGTATTCCGAATTTAAAATTGCTAGGCTTTTTATCCAAATACTTACTGTTGTGGCCATCACTCGTATCCCAGTCTGTACTTGGCCTCATCAACACAGCCTCTCCAACAATTCCGGTCATCAGCGTTATCCAAATAGTTGATGACTCAAACTGTTGACTCAAATAGCTGACAAAAACTCAGCAGGTCGATCAAATGTTATTAGCGATTAATGTAGTAGCGTCTTGAAGGTGTTGAAGGAATAAATGAATGAATAAATGAATTTATTTCCTCAAATTACAAATTACAAAAGTAGAAATTAGATAGTATCGTGGAAATTATACTGATCACCTATCCAGTTGTGTGATCAGATAATCGAAGTATAATTAACAAGGTAAAAACATTATCAACTTCAATAATAAATAATAAAAATAAACTAATATGAAAAAAGTAAAAATAAAAAGCTGTGAGTCTAGTAATTAAAACATAATAATTTAGTCGACCAAAAACAAACATTGTACAAACAAATTGAAATAAAATAACATAACTGGTGTAGCAAACACCCACGCATGCACAATACATGTTTATCATCATAGTCTAAATGAAGCCCCAAAGGTAATCCTGTATGGGACCTTTCTTCGTATATTTAATCACAATAGTGAATGATCAAACAAAAGATAGAAAAAATGAAAGAAGGAATATATAGAGTCTTACATTAATAGTATACAAAATCTTAAGAAACTACAAAATTTCAAAAAAGAATCAAGAGAAAAAATAATTGAAACTAAAATAATAAATCATATTGCAATTTGAACAGTTCTCCGTGCGGTCAGCACATTCCAAATGATAATTATCTATTCTTCAGTCAACAGATGAAGCCATGCAAAATATAAGTGCTATGACACAATATAATTACATAAATAATTCAAATTCCCAACCATACAAAAACTAAATCAAACATGAAAATTACCAAACATTACTAAACCATTATTGCTAAAACATTACTGAAACTACTGCCTGTAGCGCATGAGATGAAAAAAAAATCAATCCAGGGATCAAGTTGTGAGACCCAACAGGCCAACTGTAGGTAGTGACTGATGTAACTATTCTTTGTCCTATGTCGTGTTTAATCCTCTGAATTTTTTATCACCTGCCTTTTTTTCTTATTTTTTCTTCTTCTTCTCCTCCTTATTTTTATTTTTCCTCTTCTTCTGTACTTCTTCGAAGTGATCATATCTTTCAAAGTACTTACCCGACCAGATTTTCGATAATACAACAAATAAAACCGCACCAAAAACAACCAGAAAACGCGAATAAGATAAAAATACTAGTATAGTGAGAGTGTCTTCAGAGTTCAGCCTGTCAGCTCTGGTTGAGTGGGAAGCATTTACGTTATACACATGAAATGCTGACACTATAAAGTGAATCTCACCATAGTAATGACACACGAATAAGTACACCAAAGACACGAAACTCAAATTGAACCTATCACATGATTCACCGCACGAACGAAATGCACGTAATAATGGGCCGACCTCAACGCAAACCAAAGTAATTCTCCAATTACCAGTTCGAATTTCCTTCTCGCAGTTGTATCTAATAGAAAAATACCGCGCAAATTGGATTAGCTGGTTTTTTGTAGAAAAACAATTTGGTTTCATGTATTGGCAAATCTGTATACTTTGATGTAACTAATAAGATGGTGTTATATCATTGGAATTGTTGGTAAAGCAATAAAACTGTGTGTAGTGAGATTTTCTCCAATCTGGCAGCATTGGATCAAAGGGAGGAATTAATGATATTAATACGGAATTCTGTCAATTTAAAGTTAACATTTGAAGCAAACTGTCTCTTCAAACAGTCAGCATTGTTTCAATGAGAAACATTGATGTTATTTGGAAGGAATTCTGCCAGATTGACGTGAATCGTACCGGTCGTATATCACAGAAATTGGTGGTCTCTTACAAAAATCCATCGGAGTTTCTTTGAAATGTACGTTAGATATACAGGAAAACTTGTACCATTATTTTAGTATGAAGATTGAAAAACTGGAAAATTCACTTGTGAAGTGATACTCACATTTTTATGGCTATAATTTTCTTTGGAATTTCGGATTGATTTGATTATCTCGTGAGTCAATCTAATCTTGTCTTATTTAGTTTCATCTCTTCCTTGTCCTGGTACTCCTTATTCATATTATTTTTTATGGAATTCTCTCCTTTTATTAGTGGGAAGATGCTTGAAGTCTACACAGTGACTCCATAAATTGTCATGAGTCTACATTGTAGTCACCACTTTAATCTCTTATTTCATAATATCATTATGTTAACGTTGCATGATAATATGACGACTAATTTTATTCATTCTTTATTCATTTATACAATAAGTACATTATCAGAACGATAGGGAGAGGAAAAATAAGGTAACCTTGTGCTATTCCTCTCCCAAACTTAGATAACACATAGACCGAAATAGGTTAAGTCTTGTAGTTCTTCAATTCACAAAATTTTCAGTCCTCAAGAATTTTTACAAAGTAAATTTTCAAATTCAGATGCTTCAAATTTGAACATAGAAGAAATATTTTACATTATAATAACAAAATTACAAAATAATATGGCGGCAATTTTCCTAGATCATGTTCAGGAAACGAATTCACGGGAATATCCATGAATTGTGAGCTCCACATTTGTGTGTTTAATCCATTTCACTGACAAAAGCCATTTACAAGAATAGTCCAATTGAAAGTAAGAGCGGAAGTTTTGCAAACCCTAATTTTTATGCTCAACTGAAAAATTAAAAACTATTGATTAAACGATTAAACTTGTTTATCCAATGATGAATTTTTATAAAATAGAATTATAGTATCCTTTTTTGAAATTAATAAAATGATAGATTAAAAATACAAATTATAACAACACTGGTTTCAATGATCCACACCATCTTCAGGTTTTTATAAATAAAAATAAGTAGCCCTGAATTCATACATTTTAAGACGATATGGAACTATCTCCAATGATGAATATTTCTTTTTCGGCCCCCGATAATATTTAGAAAAGTTGCCCCTACAGGCATATTATATTACTAAAAACTAATGACCAGTATAATATTATTTAAAAAAATGGATGATAATTCTGAGATTTCACTTTAGTTTTCTATCAACTTGAAGCATTAAAAAGTATCAATTTTCACTTATTTCGGAAAATCAGGACAGTATCGGCACATCATGTAAAGTGCTATCAAGTATCACGCATTATCGCAGATAACATTATCCATTTAAAAGTGAACATTTATTTTTGTAATAATTGTTGACTAGAAAGGTAGGCGCACACAGATCGTCATCGGACGGATTGGATGATTAGATTTGATGCATTGTTTTCAATTGGAGTTCGCATACCTATCCTCATCGTATAGATCTGCGCACTCCAATTGAAAACAACGCATCAAAATAATCTAATCGTCCGATCCGTCCGATGTGTGCCGTCCGTCCGATGACGATCTGTGTGCGCCTACCTTTATAATCAGTTTCTTGTCTTGGATTCTTGATTGCTATTTAAGTTATCTGTTTGCGATAATAACTGTGATGTGATCTAAGTGCATATTTTATGTGTGGGAAACTCAGACAGCTCTCATTATATTATCAAGATTGGACAACTTTTTCCTTGCAGATGTTCTGATCTTGAGATTTACAAGCTCCATTAAACCGATTTAGCGATAATGCTCTACTCATTTCAAGGTCAAATCGAAGGTGAATTTCTGCTATAGTGAGGCTCACTTAAAACTGTCAGTATTCCTTATCAATGACAACAACGCTTCCCATTCAATCAATGCTGACAGTATGAAGTGAATCAATCTATAGTAAGATTCGTTTTAAACTGGCAGCATTGTTTACATGTGAAAAATTAATGTTAATTTTGAACAATGCTGACAAAGAGAAAGAGTTCCATAGAGAGAGAGAGAGAGAGTGTGAGTGTGAGAGAGTGTGTAAGGAGGGGGGAGTGAGAGAGAGTGAATGAGAGAGAGTTTGTAGAGAATCTACTGTAGCAATCAACGTAATTGGAATGGGTGTGTGCGTGTGTGTAACTATGTAACTTATAACTAACTATATATAACTATGCTTAAGCTCCTAACTATATAACTAAGTAACTAAATTACGCAGAGCAGTGATGTCAATTCTTTTAAGGACACGTTAAGTAGCTCTGGGAATTTCAATTCTGGCCGTTGCTGAGGCATGTTGCGAATTTCTAGAAATTCCGATAATTGTTCTCAGAAAATGTTCTGATCGGTTCTGGAATTTTAGTTGAGGATTCTTTGAAATAAGTTTTGTCGTGGTTTTTGTGAATTTACTTGGAGATTCTTTGAAATTTGTTTTGTCTTCTCTTAGAATTAGCTTCAAAGATGGAGATGAAATGAAAGATAATGAAGAAGAATAAAAATACAATGAGTTTTTGGGGAGTAGTGCTGTAGTCATCCATCAAGAATAGAATGATGGAATGAATGAATCTCAAAAGAAATTCTCATGACTGTTTTGGGAATAATTGCTTGTGTTTGATTAATATTCTTCAATTTTAATTATAATTAAAATAAATTTCAATTTCAAACTTCATTTCTATTGAATGATGTGGATATTAATATTGATCAAGGTTATAACAGATATATAGAATGTTTTAGCTAAGGATGATTGTGATTGATTCATTACGATATGTGCGAATTGGAGTTTTCTTAACCACCTTTTAGCATATCATTACATTGAAATATTAATATTGAGAATATCCACAACAAATTCTTACTAAAAAAATATTCAGATGACATAAAAACGATATTGTCTGTTCTACATAATTTATTTTAGCCAAACTTGAGTTTCGATCCACTAAGGCATCGTCTTCAGTGGTCTTTTTAGTTAGACTAGTTTTTGGTTGAGTCTAATCAAATAGACCGCTAATGATGATAATGAAGTTTTAAGTGCATTGAAACTTGAGGTTGGCTCAAATAAATTATGACAACATCGTTTATATTTCACCTTAATTTATGGAGAAATTCAACAATATCATCTCTGTTCATTGAGTAAATTTTAAAAAATAATCATTTTTTCATCTATTGAATTACAATTATTACAGTAGCGGAATGAAAACGAATATTATTTTATTAGTAAATAATTATTTGTAAATTATGAGTAAATATCTGGAAATTATGAAGGTTCCCGTTTAGTTGAGGAGATGTTTGATGAGGGAAAACAAATTCCGAACATAATATCTTTCATCTACTACAGAGAAACTCAATTAAAATACAATTCTATATCATATGAAACAATTATGGTATTAATAGTGAGTGCACAGTGCATTACATAAGTCATAACAATTATTATTTCATTATTAAGTTGAGACTTACTTTCCCTTTCACTACGGCCATGCTTGAGACGGTAAGTTACCTACCGGTGCTTAGAGGAGAGATATGAGCACATGTTCACCAGGTTACACACCATGTAACACGGAATAGATAAGAAAGAAAGGAAGTGTGAGAGAGTGAGGGAGAAAGAATGAGAGATACTATGTGAGAGCAAGCGAGGAAGTGGAAAAGAGTGAGATAGATTGAGAAAGAAATTGTGTGTGTGGAAGTAAAATTAGATTTAGATTTTAGATTAGAGATTGATTGTTTTATTTTTCTCCTGGCAGGGTTGAAACCATTTTGTTCCCTCTACCACCCAATCAGGCCAACACAATTACATAGCATCAATATAAGTAGTCTACTTCAAAACAACAACATAAAAATAAAAAGGAAAATCGTCATAACAAAAGCAATTATTTAAAAGATTTTTTAATTGTTCTTAACGAAAGTTCATAATTTCATGAAAGTTAAAGAATTCATATTGTCTTCACTTCGTTTGTAAAAATAATCCTGAGGATTAAGAAAATTAAACTGTTCACTAGATAACTAAGAAAAGAAAAAACATTAATATTAAATTTCATATCTTATTAACAGTAGTTACAGTAGTTCATTATAAAGCTTCTAAATTGTGCCACACTACTCCAGAGAGAGAGAGATTGATTGATGTTAGGACTCCAGGACCTCTTTGCCACACAACCCTTCACATACAAATGTATACTATGAATAACAAATCAACATTATAATAAAAATAGAGAGATTGATTGATTGAGTACTTTATTTATGTAGATTACAATATATACTGGCTTATACACTTATATACAATAGCTTACAATACAGCAAAATTGTAGATGAATTTACATAATATAGACTAAGAAAATAATTATTGAAAGTATATGATATGAAAAAGTGATTTGTAGTATAATAACTATGGATAATTATATTGTTATGCATCTACATAAATTGGCGGAGCATTGGACATATCAATGTCCATTCTTCGGAAAGAATATTAAAAATATCCTCCCCACTAACTCTCTACCAAGAGAGAGAGAGAGAGAGAGAGAGTGAGAGGAGAGGGAGGGTGATTTTGAAGTAAGTAGAAATGAGCTGGAAAGACATGTCAGATTTATTCATATGAATAAAATAGAAGAGATGGACACTGTCCTTTTGCCTACGAGGACGAAGTTAAGGCACCCCCTTTCCGTCCCTTAATTTTCCAATATTTACTGTACTTATATACTGGAAATTTATCGAATCACTGTATACTGATAGTATACTAATATACTATTATTTTAAAAATAAAACAAACTTTGAAGCAAAATTCAAAACTAATATACTATTATTGACCGAGCGAAGTGAGGTCTAAGATTCAAGTCGACGGTTTGGCATTTCTCTTAATGTTTAAATGTTTGTATGTTTATATGTTGCGCATTTACGGCGAAACGCGGTAATAGATTTTCATGAAATTTGACAGGTATGTTCCTTTTTTAATTGCGCGTCGACGTATATACAAGGTTTTTGGAAGTTTTTCATTTCAAGGATAATATAAAAGGAAACAGGAGCCTCCTTCATACGTCAATATTAGAGTAAAAGTCAGACTATAGAATCATTCATCATAAATCAGCTGACAAGAGTGATTACACAGATGTGTGGAGAAGCCAGTCTATTGCTGTATTTCCATAAGGTCTATAGTTTCAATCAGGTACTTGTGGATGAGAACATTGCGTGAGATCTACTGTTCACAGAACTACTAGTTTAAAAAATAATAAAACAAACATTGAAGCAAAGTTCAAAGATTACTGAATCTGAAAATTAACAATAACATAATTGTACTCAAAACACACCATTGTTTCCATTGTATTGGAAAATGTTTTTTTTTTTTTTACTGAGGTTGATGCCCACATGGGCTCTAGACTTGTGTGTGAGAGATGAATGGACCTACAGTTTTAGGTGGGTTCATAAAGTTTCACAACTCATGAATCATATTCAGAGAAGTTGGCTCAAACGGACAACCTTCCAACGGGAGGAGCAGGCGCATGATTCTTAACTTATCCAAGCAATTATCAGCGCGACCACTGAGTCATACTGCTCCCTATTTTAAATTCGATGAAAAGAAAAACGAGAATAAGTTATTCACTGTATCATAGTTTATAACTTTATAAAAAAGATCTACTGATTCAATGACAAAACAATGAAATGTAAGTATTATGAATTTTCTCAAAAAATAACTGACAAGAATTCGAGAAAAAGTAAATTTAAGTGAATTGATAAGAATAGCCGATTTACGGAAAGAGAGAGTCAATTGTGAGAGTTTAGGAAGATTACAAGATTTAACCTTGGATTATGAAAACAACATGATTTTCTGTACAATGGATATTAGAGAAAAATTATTGGAGAAAACAAACAAGTTTTAGAAGCATCCAAAAAAGAATATAGAATTTCTCATACTGTATTATTTTTTCAAAGGAGAGAGTTAGGTTGAGGGTGAGGTTTAGAGAGAGACAATGAGAGATCAAGAGATTAACAGGAGACACACAAGATAAAGTCTAAGTAAAATGTGAAAGTGCATTTCCTCTCTCTCTATACTTGAAATACAACAAAAGCTCACTCACGCCATGTTCTGTACATAGAAAACATAGATGATAATCTGTAAAGAGAGTAAACATTTCACTGCCTAATGAATATCATCTCCGTTAGAGCTGGAGGAAGAGTGCAAGGAAGAGGAAGTGAGAGGGAGTCAAGGAAAGAGGGAGAAAGAGTGAGACATTGTGAGAGGAGAGGAGAGACTGAATCTTCGCACCAATTAGTTCGTTTCCCGTTTTAATTAGAAATTATTATTACGTTGGCGAAATTACAGTATTTACTGTTCACCCAACATTACAAAAACACTTCCCAAACATTCGGTGTAATTAGTTTTTTGTAGTGTATATTTTTGTAACAGTTTTCAGCGGTTGGGAAATTTGGTTCCCCATTCTATAGTGAGATTCACTTTAAATTGTCAGCAACCCTCAGATGAAAACATCAATGCTCCCCATCCAACTAATTCTGACAGTTTCAAGTGTCAGTTTGATTAGAATGTTTATTTCAAACTGACAGTTCTCCTCATAAACAAACATCAATGCTTCCCACTCAATCAATGCTGACAGTATCTTGTGAATTTCATAGTAGGTGTTCTGGAAAGTGTGCTGGATGTCATATCATAAATTTCGTCAATTTAGGACAGTCTGCTAATTTTTGTGAAATCAAGTCTAGCGTGGCCTTGATTTTCAGTTCGTATACTGTATTTGTGAACTGGGAAGACCTTAAAGTAAGGCTTGATTGCCCAAAATTATCCACGTGACACTTTTGTTCTGCTAAGATGATGCACGCATGAGTGGGAGACTTGTGCGTGGATGATACAATAATGATGCTGAAGTATGCTGGGTGGTTTGTTGACAAACTACTCTACCTGAAAATTTATTTTATACCACATACTGGAAGTTAGTAACCTAGTAATATTAGTTTTTATGGAACAAGAAATTTAATTAGATTGTGTAAAATTTACTTGTAATATGAAGTGTTTGATTAATTGATTTTATTATTGAAACATTCAAAGTATATTATTGAGTAATATTTTATTATTTAAATATATTAATGTTCAAGTTTTATTAAAGAGAAGTTCAATTTAAACAGTATAATTTTTTATTCAATTTTTAGCATTGTCAGTTCTTTAAATTGATATTATTTAAAGTAATATTGAGTTGAAGTTATCCAACCAATTGTTATTATTTTAGTATTATGTCTACCTTCTTGAAATAAAATGATTCCAAATCTATAAATTTTATCATTGATAGTATAGTGTTGTGGATAAGTCTGCTCGCACACCTGATTAACAAGCAACGGAGACGTACAAAATAAATGGAATTAAACAATTTTATTTAAATTGTTCAATGATGAAAGTATACAAGTACATGAAAACCCTCTAATCATGCAACTAAAATGAGGCCCACGTTGGCAGTATTTGATCTACATTGGTTCTTCTATCCTTATCTATCATTCGACAATGCAGAAAGCACTATCCTTTCTAGCTCTGCAAAGTTGCAAATATAACTAACACACAAAATATTCAATGTAAATTCTCTACATTTATTATTGATTAATTGAGAAATATTTTTTCTTAACGAATAAAATATAATTGATTATTTTAAACAAGAGTAAACAGTTAGTTGAGAAGAGACTCGACTCTAGTCGAGAGCATGTGTTTCCAAATGGTGACACTCAGACCAGTCTGGTCTCCGCAACTGTCACCATTAGAAAACACATGCTCTCGACTAGAGTCGAGTCTCTTCTCGGCCTGAGTCGCCTAAGTGTGAGTTGAGCCTAACTGTTTATTCTTGTTTGAAATAATCAATTATATTTTAGAGCATGTGTTTTCAAATGTTGACGTCTTGGAGACTAGAATCCACTGGTCTGAGTGTAACCATTTGGAAACACATGCTCTCGACTATAGTCGAGTATCTTCTCGACCTGAGTCGCGAAGGGTGAGTTGAGCCTTAATATTACATTAGATATACCGGTATCAGCTACCCTCTATAGATGGCAGAGAATCGGCAACGCTGTTATCCTATTTCTCCACTGCCATCATAACGTAGACCTCACTATAACACATTTGAGGGAACCTGTTCATTTATTATTGCTTCAAGAATGAATGAATAAATAATATTCCACGTTATCAAATAAGAATATCCAACAATCTTTGAAACAAAGAAAATTCTGCTTGAGGATTAAAATATTTTCAACTTGACATTTGCTTTTTAGTTTCGTTCCAACTCTTTTACTAGACTAGACTTGAAACTCAGTTACTATTGAATCTGGAGTTGAAATAACTTGTTTCCATCTCATCTTTTCAGTTTTTTTTTAATCCTTGGCTACTCATTTTCCCGCTTTCCTGACATACCGTTTTAGTTTTACATATTTTTTGAGTCAGTTTGTATTATAAATTGGAATGTTTGATTTATGCTGCCGTATGTTATTCAAATCCAGCAACATAATAAACAATCTCGGCAAATGTCAACATGTTAATTTACCAATTTATAACGAAGCTGAAATGGAGTGCTTGTTATATGTCATTTCATACTTGATTTTGTTTTATAGGCTGACTGATTAACATACTTGCCTCTCCTTTGCTCCTTATTATATTTTCTCTGTAGATTCGTCTTTTCCTTTGACTTGCCATATCTTGTTCTCTTTGCTGTGTCTTCATTCTCTCTCTCTCTCACTCACTCACTCACTTTCTCTCTCTCTCTTTTTTTGGTAGAGAGTTAGTGGGGAGGATATTTTTAATTTTCTTTCCTAAGAATGGACATTGATATGTCCAAAGCTCCGCCAATTTATGTAGATGCATAACAATATAATTATCTATAGTTATTATATTACAAATTGCTTTTTCATATCATATACAGTTCAATAATTATTTTCTTATTTTATATTATGTAAATTCATCTATAATTTTGCTGTATTGTAAGCTATTGTATATAACTGTATAAGTCAGTATATATTGTAATCTACATAAATAAAGTACTCAATCAATCAATCTCTCTCTCTGTAATAGATGGATAAATCAATAAAATTAATGTCTCTCTAAATCACTCGCTCTCTCTCTCTCTCTCATAGTACATTTTAATATATATATATATTATATATATATATATTATATATATATATATATATATTATATATATATATATTCTTCTCTTGATACTTGAAACATTTTTAATTTACTCTATGATCAATGGCGAGAGTTTGGATACATGATTTGAAGTAAGACACTGCTTTGCAATTAAGATAAAATCATTTGAAAGCAAATTCTTCAAACATAGTAAAAATAATATTATCATAATATTGTCATAATTTAGTTACTTGTGAATCATGGACGCTTGTGATAGACAGAACCTTCTGTTACTCAATTCCTATTGGCTGTTGTCATGACGACGAAATTGCTGCTCTCCCATTGGTTAGCTTCTTTTTTTAGTTCCTCAACTCCTATTGTCTTTCACTATGACAACGGAATTGCTGCTCTCCCATTGGTTAGCTTGCAATGGGCAGAATGTTTTGTTACTTAGAGTGGCAAGTGGATGAAGCAACTGCTTCGTTGATGAAAATCATGAAAATACTTGAAAAAATAGTGAAAGAATTTTACCAGTTTTACTATTGAAATGTAAGTTAGTTGAGATAACAATTTTTGAATTGAACATGTGATAACATCGAAGTTCAGTAGGCTATCAGTGTTTCAATGTTAAACAATAGATGGTTCAATCAAGAGAAAAAGCTCGGGCCCCATATAAAGCCACTGCAATTTTAAGCGTTTTCTTGTGAATGAACTATCTAAATTTATGTAGCCCATCCTCATAAACCTTTACAGCAGTGTTCGCCATTGCTATAAAAAATTCAAAATAAATAATTAAATTTTACACAAATATTGTCAAATCCACAAAAATAAGTTTATTTATTTAAAACCAGACTGTAGAATAGAAAAAAATGAATTAATGAACCCAAGTTCCATTAGCCTAATGAAACAAACAAAAATGTTTCAAGTATGGATTTGAAACTCGAGTCTGGTTTTAAGTGAACTCATTTTTGTGGATTTGACAATATTTGTGTAATCACTTTTTTACGTCATCATGGAGAAGTTCCACAACATATTTGAAGACAGTGTAAATTGTAGGATGTTCATCTCTAAAGAGAAATTCTTGAAATTAGTCCTTTCTTGAAGAAAGGGATGTCTTCTAATTGAAAATGGAAGAGTGTGGTACAGTCAATGTGCAATATAAAAATTTGGAGAAGAGATAAAATAATTGTGCAGTATAATGATAACAATGAAAACAAAAAATAATTTTGAATTTATGAGAGGAGAATTTTTGAGACAAATATCTGAGTAAGAAAGAAACAATGAGAATCTTATAATAGTACGTATGTGATGTAGGTATAACCAGAGATTGATTAGAACGAGATTATGAAATTATTTTCTAGATTATTTTGAAATTAATATCTACGAATGAGGAAAAATGTCTGTGTTTTCAAGTAATCATGTTACCCCATCCTATCCAATTTCCTTTTATTTTTTCATTCTTCTTGTTACAAATCTTATTGCAGACGTTAGCATTGTTTGCGGTTTCATTTCGACTTCTAATAACCTGCTTCTCAATTTTTTGATTTTCTTTCCAAGGACAAAGTTCAAGTATCTCTCTAATTATTATTGTACAGTTGTAGTTATTATTATCTGTATTTTTTATATTTAACCAATTTTTTATATCAATTATCATTTTACAGTAGTTGTAGTTATTATCATCTATATTTTTCATATTATTATCTGTATTTTTCATATTTAACGAATATTTATATCAATTATCATATTTCAGTGTTGTAGTTATTATTATCTATATTTTTCATATCTAACAATATGAAAGAAAATTAAAATTAATGTTTTATCCTCTTATCTAATTCATAATATATACTTGAAGTTTTATGCAACAAACTTGAGCTTGCAAGTTTAGTAGCCTAGGCAAAATATGTTTCGGTAAAGTTTGGGGTACTTCACCTTGTAAAAGTATCAATCATTAATTGAATTACGCTTACTAACTTTTTATTGACCACGAAAGAATTCAACCGATAATTCTTGTCAGATCCAAATTACAGTATTCAAAATCAAAATAGCATCTCCTTTTTCAAATATATTAGTATTGGATGAACACTGTTCTTAGCTCTTAACACTGTATATCAAATAATATTGTGGAAATTAGCAATTAGAGAATTTGTTTTGTAATTTTTTCATCATTAACGGTGAATTGTGAACGCTTGACTTTGCAACGAGGCATGCTTTGGATTGCGTTCTAAAAGGTAATTAACCGCGTAAATGACTGGTCCGATTTCAACCAATGAGGTTACAGTTCAGTGGTTAGGAGATTGTTTTGGTGTAAAATATTTGTTATTTTCTAAAAAATTATATTCAATGAGGTGTTCCATTGTGTTAACTGTTTGAAACATAGAAACATGCAAAATTGTGATGAAACAGTATTTTTAATATTTGAGCTTGATGGCACGTTGCTTTTTTTAATTCAACCTCCGTAAAATGACGTCATCGTATTGTTGTCAGTTTCGTTAATTGACACTTGTCATGGTTTCCTTGAAGGTGCGTACGGATATATGCGTCGCGAACATGAGCAATTCACTTTCAATCAGCTGATTATATCTGTATTTTTACAGAAACGGTAAGATACAGATATAAAAAGCTTGGCTTCAGCTGATTAAAAGTGAATTGCTCATTTTCGAGGCGCGTAAATCTGTACGCACCTTTAGATGACATTATTTGAAAGCAGTTCGATTTAATATAATTACATGCTAGCGAGCCTTGTTGTATAGGATTTGGAGGTTTTCAAGATTCCAAATTTGAAAAAGTATTCCCGTGTCTTCTGTTTCTTTATAGCGTATACAATTTGAATTTCTCACAATTAGATTATGTTTGACATGTCTTCAGGTAATTTTTATCTTGTATTTTTCGAACAAGCCCAAATTCTGCGTATTTGTTTGAATTTCATTTTACTTTCAGAAACCCTTGGAAATTTACAAAGTCTTGAAAGAAATTGAACAACAATTATATAGTTTGAAGCAAGGCATTTATAGTGATTGAAAATATCTATATCGTTTTAAAAATCCCTGGAGATAATTCCAAAGTATCACGTGATTGTATTTGTCAGTGAATGTAATTCAGTCTTGTATTTAATGATTCCAGCAATGGCATGCCTCAAATTGGGTTAAAAATGTATATTTAGAATGCAAATGTGAATAAATAATTAATGCAAACAACAATGTCCTGGTTTCACTGTTATTTTTTTGTAAAACTTGTTTGAAAAGAGGTCTAATTTAATAATATACACAGTAATCAGCTTTCTTCAAATCGACAGATGCTAAACATGTGAAAACGGTCGAAAGTGGTTTTTACCTGTTCAAAGAGCAGTCATTTCAATTTGAATCGTTCCGTGTGGAGTTTGGAGGTAAAGTTCACTTTCGATATAATGATAATCGATCAGCTGCAAGATCGACTGCTGATAATATCGAGTTCCTGTAATTATTGTTGACTGGAGATGTCAGACTGGACGTGATTCAGATTTAAATGGCGTGAAGAAGAAGAACAAGGAGAAGGAGTAGAAGAAAGCGAAGTAGAACGGTAAGAAGAAGAAGAAGAAGACAAAAAAAAGAAGAGGAAGGAGAAGAATGAGAAGAAGGAGGAGGAGAGAAAAAGAAGAAGAAGAAGAAGAAGGAGGAGGAGGAGGAGGAGGAGGAGGAGAGAAAAAGAAGAAGAAGAAGAAGAAGGAGGAGGAGGAGGAGGAGGAGGAGAAGAAGAAGAAGAAGAAGAAGAAGAAGAAGAAGAAGAAGAAGAAGAAGAAGAATGATAAAATAACGTAGAATAAAATCTGAATGATGGAGGAGAAGAAGAAAAAGTACAAGTAGTCGAAAAAGTAGATGAACTAGAACAAAAGGAAAAGAAGAAGGAATACAACAACAAGAAGAAAGAGGAGGAGGAGAAAGAGAGATGGAGGAAAACGGTGGAGAAGAAAAGGTGGAAGAGGATTGAAAGAGGAGAAGGAAAAGAAGAAGCAGCAGTAGTAGAAGGTTGGAGATGAGAAATAAAGTAGAATGATTTGTAGGGAATTTATAAATATTGTAAGTACATAATTGTACCAATTTCAAAGAAGCTATGTTTTATTTTTTGTTTCTACTTTTGATCACTGAGAAATAAAATTCATCTGTTTATTAATTTATTTAATAAGAAAAAAATAGCAATGAGGAGGAGATGCAGGAGGAGTGAGGAAAAAGATGAAAAAAGAAGGAGTAAGAGAAAAATAAGTAGGAGGGAAATAATTAGAAGAAAAAGAAGAACTGAAAGAGGAAGATGAAAAAGAAGAAGAAGAAGAAACAGCAACAAAAAGAAGTAGTAGCAGGTGGAAGAAGAAGGGAAGAGGGAAATGAAGGAGAAGATGGTGATGAAGAAGAAGCAGACAATAATGTAGAGAAAGACGAAATAGAATAAGGTGGAGAAATGTGGGACGCAGGAGAAGAAGAAGAAGAAGAAGAAAAGGGAAGAGAATATTATATAAACAACAAAAATCTGGAAATATTTAAGAATGAAAACCTAGAGAGGAAGTAAAAGAAGAAGAAAGATGACGAGGTGGTAAGAATAAGGTAACAAAGTGTGAGAGCATTATTTTCTGGTTATGCTTCCTTGACACGCGAAATAGAGGACGCACCATAAAATCAATAATCTGCTATTTCAAGGTCATCAACTTTCATTATTATCGACGGCGTAACTTTCATTTTTCTGTACAAGTTTTCAGTAAATCATAAATTAGTAGTTTGGATTGTAGCTACTGGCTAGCCATTTTGTGTATAGCTTTAACATTGTAGCACAGAGCATAGCATATATATTATATTAATTAAAAATATACATCTGAGTACCCTTTTAAATTACGAGTATTTCGTCACGACATGTATCGGCTACTAATGCCATTTTCAAGTCACACGAAATTATTAAAAAGGGTACTCAGATTTATATTTTTATTTATAATAAAAGTAGCCCTTTAGAAAAAAAACCATGAAAGTATATATATAGAAGTTTTAAGTTTATATATAAAAGTTTTTAATAGAAGATAATAGAAGTTTTCTCTGAATGTAGGTTTCGTTTATTACTCATTTTGTCTGTGGTTTAGCAAAGAGGATTTATAATATACTCTATTTTTTAAGCTTCTATTTTTGTATGCTTTCAGCTAGCACCTATTTTCAATTTTCGTTTATTATCTCAAGTTCAGAATTGAAGTAAAATATCCAGAGTGTAAAGTTACCACAACGGGTCAATCATTTGTACTTTAGGATTGAAGAAGTCCTTTCTACTCCTTTCAATTGCTTTTAACAAGTTACAATGTTTAGGGCCGGTTTCCGAGCTCGGGATTTACCTAAGTTCTAGACTTTAAACAGCTGGAGTCAGAAAATTGGCTTTTCGAAAATGTGCGTAGTCGCAGTTTTTATGATTATTATTATTATTATTATTATTATTATTATTATTAGCGTATGGCACATATATATAGACACACACAAACATATAGGTAGGTAGTCAAAGAAAAAATCTGGTCAAGAGACCGTTGACAGGTTAATAAGATATTGTAAATATATTAAATTTTGATGTCCAGGTTGTCAAGGTAGTGTAGTGATTGTGGAGAAGCCAAAATAAAATCATTCAAATCGCCTTGGTAGGTAGGCTTGGTAGGTAGTTTTTATGATAATCTTTATTTTCTCATTTCTATAAAAATTGGAAAACGTTTTTCCTTCACGAAATGAAATATTTCTAAAGTATAAGAAGGCTGAATTCAAAATTCAAAATAGCTGAAACCTTACACTATTTTCTCTTTATTTCATTTTGTATTCAATTTTTGAAATTTGATTTAAACGTGGACTGCGACTACGCCCACTACCTCCGTGAACAAAGCCGTAGTGCATTCGTGTGACGTCAGCACAGGTAGGGCTCCCACCATTTATGTAAACATTTATATTAAGTAAAGAAAATATATTATTAGTAAAAATGAAAAAACAAAAATAAAAAACCATTAAAATTCGTTGATTTCAGCTGATCTATAATATCAGCTAGTGTTTTTAATGGTGTAGGAGCCCTACCTGTGCTGACGTCACACGAATGTACTATGTGTTTGTTTACGGAGGTAGAGCTACGCCCCGTTTTGAAGCCAATTTTTTGACTCCAGCTGTTTAAAGTCTAGAACTTAGCTGAATCCCGAGCTCGGAAACCGGCCCTTATGTTTTCACTTTTCACATGAATCTTGTTCTATTGATTCTGACCAGAGAGTATATTATAATTTACTCTCTGATTATACTCTCCTATTTATTTATTTATTTTCATTACATATTTATGTAATAATTATTTGAATTTACTCTGTAATTATACTCTCTGATTCTTAACCTTCTTACATTACTTAGTAACCCTCTTTCTATACTCACTCTTCCTATCATCACTCTCTCATCTTCTCTTTTCCTTTCATCTTATATTCTCATTTTCCGTCTCTTTCTTCTTTTACTCTGACATTCCACGTCCACGCTAAATTTAAAGACACAATTTTATGGCACAGGTAGCCGTTACAGATGATGACCCTTATTCTGCACAGTCATCAAATTTTATCACCCTAGTCTGTGAAATACATAATTTATGAGAGGCTTTCAAATTCACGGCTCTTCTACCCTAACCTTTCCGTCAACGTGATACTTCTACAATATACGTACATTCCTTGAGTCGAACAAATTTGAAGTATTACTATGTTGTATATGTATTGTATATTCTCAAGTGTTCAATATATATTGCCGTTCTCTGATGTACTAAATATACTGTAAAAAAATGACATAAAATCACTTCACTTATATGGGTTACTTTATTTAAATTATTGAAAGCATGAAGTATCCTTTTATTTAAAATATGTGCCATTTAAATTTGAAAATGGCCAAAGCAGGCCGAAACTAGTTGCTTTAAATGTTTTAAAGTTCAAAATGTTTATTAAATAAAATGGTACTCTTCATGTTTTTATATTGTTATTAATAATTTTGAAAAATAACTTGTATACAATGTTTAGCAGCTGTGTATACCGTGTTATTTTTCAAGTTAACTAAATATGCCCATACATATTTATGTTTGCAATCTATTTCAATTCCCAAGTATACTAAATTTTCTATATTTTGTTGTACAGTATTGGGTTATCTTTCCAGCATAATGAGAATACCTCTTATTTTTCATTTTACCATGATTTGCGTTGTTTCCAAATACATTGCATTTTACATCTAAAGTTAATAAAAACAATATAAAAACTTGGAGTACCCTTTATTTTTGAAAACTTTAAAATATTTCAACAACTAGTTTCGACCATAACTTAGCTCATTTCGACCATCACTGCCCATGGTCACTGCCCATCTATTGAAAAAGTTAATGAAATTAAATATCTGGGTGTAATAATAAACGAATATTTGAGGTGGAGTCCACACATAACTTTCCTTTGCGATAAACTAAAATATGCAAACTTTAAATTTTACAAAATTAACAACATATTTTACTTGGAAAGTCCTACGATTATTGGCCTATACTATGCTTTTGTACAGTCTTTAATTCAACATGGTTTAGTTGTGTGGGGTGGAGCCTATGACACTCACTTTCTTAATTTATTTTTAATACAAAAAAGTACATAATTAAGACAATTTTGAAAAAACCTACGTTATATTCAAGGGAATCCCTCTATGTTGAATTTGATGTAATGACAATAAGGCAACTTTATTTCAAAAGACTTCTTAAACATTTTGTTAAAAACAAAGAAACATTTATCAAAACTGATAAACCGTTTTATAACTTAAGACCTGACACAACTTTTAAATATATTATTCACGAATCAAGGTTGAGCTTTATAAGAAGAAAGATCATGTATATGAGCACTAGATTCATAAATATTTTACCATTTGATTTTGAATTAAAAGTCGGAGATAGAATGATTGATACTTGGATTAAGGAGAGGTTCTTTTTTTACTGGGAACGGAATGGTGGAAATATCAATTTGATTTTTGTTTTTTTCTCATTCAATTTCGTTTTTCATCGTTTCTAAGCTATCTATTCATTAACACGTTTATTCTTTCTAGTTGATACTTTTTTCAAGTTATTGTTTTTATTTATTTATACAAATACTCCTCCCGCCAGCGGGCAAGATTTTTTTGTTTTCATGATGGGTCAAGTTCTATTCAATGTTATTTCTTAGTTTAAGATATTGTGTTTTTGTTAGACTTGTCTACATCAAATTTTTGTAATGTATGAATTTTTTTGCAACTAAATTTCAAATTTCAAAATTTTTTAAGTTGAAATGACTACAAGTACTACAAGTTTTTATATTGTTTTTATTCATTTGTACAAAAGTATCTCATATAAGTGAAGTGTTTCTATATCTAATGTATATTTGTTACTA
This sequence comes from Nilaparvata lugens, assembly GCF_014356525.2. Lineage (NCBI taxonomy): Eukaryota > Metazoa > Arthropoda > Insecta > Hemiptera > Delphacidae > Nilaparvata > Nilaparvata lugens. The sequence goes on from NC_052516.1 coordinate 20,790,900, forward strand.
TAAACTGTATGTACTACTGTACTATTTATTTCTTTACTATGCTATCAGGAGCCCTTGCTCCGCAAGGACCCATTTTAAACTTGATAAACTGATAACTTGACGTAATGAAATCTTGAAGAATTGAAGATAGGCCTATAACCATCCTCGGTTAATTAAGAAACTATATGCAATAATTCAAGTTAATCATTCCAGTAGTTCAGACGTGATGATGCGTCAAACATAATTTTCCTATCCCGTACGTTTATTAGCCAGTTCTTTCCTTTATTAAAGTATAGATGTCACTATATATTTGTAAACCATATATTTGTATATCGTTGCAAACTCTGTATCTCCTCCTGATATATTCAATATGCCTGTACACTTTTTATGTTTAGCCCAGTAAATTATAGCTTTAGAACACTTAAAATATGATTTGTCTGTTATAAACGTCAGTGCAGAAGCGTAAATAATGTCTAAAATAAACTTGTAGCAAATCGCTGTTGCTGTACGTACTTGAGTTGTGTCGAGCTTTTTTCAGCAGTTAATGAACATTTAACACAAAGGTGTTTTCTTGAAACTTTATTGTTGGGACTCCTTTATTATGTACATGTTTGGCTTTTATTGGACTCCCTTCAGATTATCGTCCATATTTCATGCATATGGAACCTCTTATACAGCAATTTCTTATCAGTATTCCTAATAGAATATTTTATACGTTTCACATGATTTCATATAATATTTATTACAGTCCATATACTGTGATTTTATACTATTATGATCATATTTGTCAATGTCATAAATTTTATGTGATATCTCTAGCGAAATACAGAAATTCCTTTCCAGTATTTCCAATGGAATATTTCATGATCATATCCTATGATCTACTATGATTTCATATAATATATCTATCACAGCCCACATACTGTGATTATAATCTACTTTGTGAAAATAATTAAGGGCTGAAAATTTCCTGAAGTGAACAACTACAAGACTTAACCTATTTCGGCCTATGTGTAACCTTATCTAAATTTGGGAGTGGAATAGCACAAGGTTACCTTATTTTTTCCCTCCCAATCATTTTGATGATGTACTTATTGTATGAATCAATAAAGAATAAATTATGTACTACGATTATCATATTTGTAACTGTCATAAATTTTAGGTGATATCTCTTTGAAATCCAGAAATTTTTCCTCATAATCTTCATTCAGAATCTACACACTATGATAGTCAACTTATCATGTTGGTATTTATTGATTCATTAAATTCTTTATAACTAATTCTGTATTTTTTTAATGTTTTGTCCTCACACTTTATCAGAAGTAACGCTCGGGTTGTTCAATATACTCCTTCATAAATAAATCACAATCTGTAATTTTGTTTCATTTATTTATTGGATAGAGTAAACAATACAGTAGTCGGAAAAGAAAAAACAGGCTATTGCCCAAAACGTCTTCAATTTTTATCACATATCACAGATCAAGTGTATCTTGCTTGCCTTTCCATGTAACCATTGCAATGATCTGTCCTTAGCTTTTTCGGTATGAGAAAACAAGCCTGTTACAGCTCAATTTTTTTGGAAGTTTCGAAGACCCAAAAAACCTCGAGCGGGAGTAATAGAGGGATGTGATGAGTAAAATGAGTGATTGCAAGATTAAAATTAAAGTTATTTGTGCATCCAGTGCGCAAAGTGACAGTTTGCTGCACCGAAAGAAACGTCTACGCACGAGCCGTAGGCGAGGGCGGATGGTTTCTTGAGTGCAGCAGAGGAACTTTGCGCACATATTCCACATTAAATTTTTCTTACAGTTACTATTGAGTATGAAAAGTGGTTGATTATGGGTAAAATGATGGCTGAAATCCATCAAATGTTTGTCTGTATAATTTTGTTATTAAAAACAACTTTAATTTATTTTAAACTTGATAATCTAATTGAAAATTAATAAACTATAATTTATTCAAATAAATTCGAGTAAATCTTAATTTCTAAATAATTTTTCAACCAATCAATTCATGAATGAAAAAATATTATTTGAAATAACGAATAATTATAATATTCAAAATGTATAATTTAATGAGTTCTCATTTTTATTTATTTGAAAATCAGAAAAATATAGATAGAAAAATTCGCATTCCAAATACACGCCAACAATGTCAACAGCTGATTGGGATGGCTGCAAGATAATACGCAAAGTATTAAGAGTACGCAAAGTAATACTTTTCGCACTAGAGCGGAAAGGGATTCTTTGCGGCCTGCAATTAGTGCAGAAATGGTCACTTTCCAAGGTACCTGTAGGAAAATCATGTTTTTAGACTCGTATAGAAAACTTGAAATCAGGGTACCTTAATTTTTTTTTGGAAAGCAATACTTTCCTTGCCTATAGTAATAGGGCAAGGAAAGTAAAAACGATAATCACTATCACAAAACTTCGATTAGAAATAAATTGGGCCATATGAATAAAGTTGAGCATTTGCTTATACTTCTAAAATATGGAGCATTTGCTTCATTTTCTTTGAATAAACGTGAACAAAACCTTTTGCTCATGCTCATCAAAAGCTTTTTCTCAAAATTGTATGAATAAACTAGAGCATTTGCTCAACTTTTGAAGCAAATGCTTCAAAAAAGGTGAGTCTAGAGCAGCTTATCACCTTTTGCTCATGGTAAAATGACTCAACTAATTCGTATGAGGAAGAGAAAACTATACCAGATACGATCACAACCAATAGTTGAGAAATATAAAACTCTTTTTAGAATCAACCATGATATATATCACCATTATCCCTACAAAAGAATAAAAACAAAAGATGTTATAAAGATAGCTATCACAAAATAGGAAATAGGCATTTAAGAAGATGAGAGTGTAGATTATAAGAAGGCTATTGATATTATAAGAATATGCTGAAGATTATTATAGAGATGACATTTTTTCACGCTATTATTTTAAAATTCTAAACTCAACTAACCTAAACTCTATTCATAAATAGAAAACAAAGCAGACGACGCAAACAAAAGCGGTGCACCCTACTTGCATATTTAGCGCTTCCGTGAGCTATAAAAACAAAGTAAGGCTACAAAAGCGAATCAGCTGATGAAAAATCTATTAAATACGTGAGCATTTGCTCCAGATTTCAGGAGCATAAGGTAAGAGTATAAGGTAAAGCTTATTCATATAAAAATGAGCAAATGCTTTGGCTTCTACCTTTTGCTCATGAGCAAAATCTTATGCTCCATGCTCTTGCTCAAGAGCATTTGCTCTGGTTTTATTCATATGGGCCAATGTTTCTCGTTTGTAAGTAAAAATTACAGGAAAATATCACCTCACATGATATTAATCATTCCCATATAACAAACTATAGAGAAATGTCTCTCACATCGCATCATTATTGAGATGATTTAAAATTTATTAATCATTGCCAAGTAATAAACTATACAGAAACATTCCTCCTCACATGGCATTTTCATTTGAAATTAATCATTCTCGAGGGATAAACTACAAAAAATGTCTCCTCACTCATGAAGTATTGTGTGAGGATTTGTAGAACACTCTTGCGTTTCCAATTGGAGAGATTGATGTGTGTTGTAGTGTATGTAACAAGTAGTGGTGCACTTATAAGGCAAATCTAGTTTCCCTCTCGATGCAAGACATGGAAAGAATCCTAACAAGAAAATGATAATGTTGAAAAGAGATGCAAGGTTGTTGGCGGAGAGATTACTCAGTCCTCTGTCGCCTTGGGGATAGTGTTTACTTATTTTATTCTCTTTTCTATTCCTCTTTTTCTTCTTCTTCTCCTCCTCCTCTTCCTCCTCCTCCTCTTCCTCCTCCTCCTCTCCCCTCTTTCTCCACCTCCTCCCCTTATTCAGTCACTTTCTCTTCTACGTGTTCTTCTCTTTCTTTTTCTTTGTCCTCTTCTTTTTCGTCTCCTTGTCTTCTCTCCAGTTTCTCCTTTTGCTTTTTCTTGATTCTCCACTGTCTTCTTCTTTTCCCTTTTCTTCCACTTATTTTCCTTTTTGGTTTTTCACTATTTTTATCTCTTCTTTTTGTTCATCTCCTTTTTCTTCTTCTTCATTTGATTCTCTTTATCGTCCTTCTGCTTCATCTTCTTCCATACTTCCTGATTTTTGTTCTTTACATTATTTTCCCTCTTCTTTCTCTACTCCTCCACCTTATTCCTATTCGGCTTAGTCCACGACTTTGTCTTCATTTTATTTTATTCTTTCTTTTCCTCCTTCTCCTAATTATCTTCCAACTCCTCTTCTTCTTTCTCTTTTGCTTTTTATGTTTTTCTTCTTGTTATTTTTCTTCTTCTTCTTCTTCTTTTACGTCCACGTCTTTGTCTTCATTCTCATCTTTGTCGTCATTTTAGTTTCTTCATTCTCTTCATCTCCGTCTCCTCCCAATCGTCCTCCAACGTATCTTTCCTCTTCTTCTTTCTCTTTTGCTTTTTATTTCTTTTTCGTTTTTATCTTTTTCTTCGTTTTCTTTTTATTCTCTAGCTCTCAGCATCTGACCATCTTCGATTGCCTTTTATAGTAAGATCACATCGCCGCTTGAACACTCTCGATGCATCTTCTGTCATTTACTGTAAAAAGGCCTAAAAGTGTCGTCCACTTTTCTTTGGCTGATAACAACTGCACGTTATGTCTCTCACTCGCTCTCTCTCTCTCTTTTCTTCAGCGACCGAATAAGGAGAGGAAATAGAATGATATTGAGTAGGAAAATGAGAGAGAAAACAAGTGAAATTGAAAATCAAAAAAGTAGTATGGAGTACCTACTTCTTGGCAGATAACAACTGGATGCCATCTGTCTCTCTCTCTCTCGCTCTCTCTCAAGGGTTGTGTGGCAGAGAGGACCAGGAGTCCTAACTCCGCCCTAATAAAGGCAAATAATCAATCAATCAATCTCTCTCTCCTTCAACGACCGATTAAGGAGAAAAAAGGGAATGAAAATGAATAAGAAAAATAATGAACCAATATGAGTGAAAGGACAAGTGAAAATGTAAATGAGAAATTATAGTGCAGTAGGATACTCAGACTGCAACCCTTGATAAAGCTACTTTTTCAAAATGCAAGCCTCAGATAACCAATCTATCAAGTCTCGATAGACTCTGCTGCAAGTCAACTAGAGATCTAATCATACGTTCTATCTGTCATAGCGAAGGAATAAGAATAGAAGCATAAAAACCCAAGAGCATGAGAATAGGATAAACATAATGTACTGTATTTCTATTTTCTTTGATCATAATTATCTCCAGAACAGTCATTGTCACCAGAGATGAACGAATATATAGTGAGGTCCACTTTATAATGGCAGTGGATAAAGATAGAACTATAGAAGAATAGCAATTCCGATTCTCTTCATTAATTAATTATATTTCTACACTGTCAAAAACATAATTGGCATCGTTGTGGACCTAGAAAAGGATAGTACCACCGGCTTTGTCGAATGATAAACTAGGATAGCAAAACCAAAGTTGATCAAATACTGTCATTATAACGTGGACCGCACTATATCTGTCATAGAGAAGGAATAAGAATAGAAGCATAAAAACCCAAGAGCATAAGAATAGGATAAAAATACATTACTGTATTCTATTTTCTTTGGTCATAGCTTCGCGGAGCAGTCACTGTCACATACCTCGGAGCGTCCTTGCTCCTTCATCAATCCTTTATCTGTCGATTGCACGCCACTTTTCCAACACAACTGAAATAACACAGTAAATGTCTCTCTCTCTCTCTCTTCTCTCTCTCTCTCTCTCTCTCTCTCTCTCTCTCTCTCTCTCTCTGTCTTCAATGTTTTACTTTTATTTATCTCATCAACTGTCTTTGTCTTGGATGAAAGTGAAACCATTTGCTACCCACTTGTGGCTTGCCATGTGACAATCGCACAGCTTACACAATAAATTGAGGTCATCGTTCGCACCATAATGATCAATCTTCTTCTTCTTCTTCTTCTTCTTCTTCTTCCTCTTCGTTTCTCGTCTTCCAACTCTTTATCCTTCACCTCTTCCTCCTCCTCCTCTTTACCTGTCTTTCCTTCTCTTTCATTATTCTCCTCCAGCTATTCCTTCTCTTTTCTCTCCTCCTCCTTCATCTTCCTCCTTCTTCTCTTACTCCACTTCCTTCTCATCGTTCATCTTCTTCTCATGATCTCATCCTCTCTAATTATCAAGGAAAGGTTCATTGAGGAGTATGTCATCTAGTATTACATCTATGAAATGACATCTATGCAGTATGTAATCTAGCCCCCAAATTTTGAAATATAGTGAAGTAACCTTATTTTATTGTCTGACAGAGTACAATGAGAAAAACGTGAACTTGAAGCGGGAGAATTGGAATAAAGTGAAAAGAATCAAGAACAAGGAAAAGAAATGAGCTATCATGAGAAAGATGAAAATAAACTAGATGAACAAAATAAAAATTCAAGTACAAGGATAACAAGTAAAGTTCTTGTTAGTTTAAGAACAAGGAAAATGAGGGTTAATAATATGAGAACAAAAATGATATTTTAAAAAAGATAAACTAGAACAAGTGAAAGATCCATCATAAAGGAAGAAGCCAAAAAAGTATGAAGGATAACGACAGGAAAGAAGAGGAAATGAAAGGAGAAGAAAGCTTGAATAGAAGTAGAAAAGGAATGAGGACTAGAATATGAAGATTTATTGCATTCAGTAAGGGCGGAGTTAAGAATCCAGGTTCTCTCTTAGGTAGAGGTAGAAGATGAAAAAGAATAAGCTTCAGAAAAATTAAAAATCAGTTCAACAAGGAGAACAAAAGTTGCTAGAAAAAAGGAAACAAAAAATAAGGAAACTAAAAAAATGAAGATCATAAAAAATGAGATTGAGAACAAGATATTGATGAACAAGAACAAAAGAATAAGATAAACAAGAACAAGATGAAAAACTAATTGAGACGATGCTAAAGGAAAAACAAGAAAAGGAGAAGACAAAAAATAATGAGCAGAACAACAAGAAACAAGAAGAAAAGTAAAACTGGAAGAACTAGCAGTAGAAAAATGATGAGGACAAGAAGAAAATGAAGAAGAAGAGAAAGAATAAGAAGAACAAGAATAAGAAGAAGGAAGAGAAATAGAAGGAGAAGAAGGAGAAGGAAGAGAAGGAAAAGAAGAAAAAGAAGTAGATGAGAATAGCCGCAGACAGTTAGTAGTTGTTGTGGCTCCAGATCTGAAGATGTGTTGTGGCTGAATTATTCGTGTAGGTGGGTTTAGGCTTACATCTTACATGACATGGCGTCGTGCTATAGGCTGTAGGGGTCTCTCTCTAATGTGGGCCTATTAAGTAACAGAAGTCGCCATTAGCTGCTAATGGAGGCAATTATTGGCATAAAAAGGTGGTGAGGAGGGGGTTACAGCAGGAAATGCCCCAGACTTGGCGGCAACATTTCAGGTGGAGATTGATTTCACTCTCTATCGAGGTGGTCTTTGCCCTTTGGGTCTTCACTAGGTTCATACTTCATACTTAATTTTGAAGATATTGATTTTTAAGAGATATGGTAACAGCCTATAGCGTAATTCACTTTAGAAAGTCAGTGGAAAAGATAGAAGAGCATAGTTTACAATAGCATTTTTCTCCTCCTCTTCCCTTTTCTTCTTCTTCCACTTCTTCTACTCCTTTTACTTCTTCTTTTTCTTCTTTCCCTTCTTCTTCCTCTTCTCCTTGTTCTTCTTCTTCCTCGTCTACTTCTTCTATTTCTTCTTCAGAGCTGACTACTTTGATAGCTACAAGAAGAACAAGAAGAAGAAGAAGAAGAACAAGAAGAAGAAGAAGAAGAACAGGAAGAAGTAAAAGAAGAAGTAAAAGGAGTAGAAGAAGAGGAAGAAGAAAAAGAAGACGTAAAAGGAGTAGTAGAAGAAGAAGAAGAAAGAGGAAGAGGAGGAGAAGAAGAAAAAGAAGGATGAGGAGGAGGATCAGGAGGAGGATGAGGATAAGTAGGAGGAGGAGGAGAAGAAGAAGATGAAGAAGAAGAAAGAAGGAAATGATTCAGGCTCCAGACAGAATGGCATAGTTGTCAAATTTTTATCCTTCAATTTTTTATTTTCAGTTGTATGATGTATGATAGACTAATCCCGGTAAATTAAATTGATAAGATGTTGATTAAAATAATACTATGATATTATAATAATATATAATTGATATGATAAAATTGATATTTGATTCTTGTTAATAATTTAATAGATATTAAATATGCTGGTAGATCATTATATTTATTCATAGCCTATAAACAATTTGGCGACTGCGCGGAGTGAGAAAAGGATAGAGCTACGTGTTTTGTGTAATGACAATGACAGACAAGGATAGCAAACCAATGTTAATCAGGTGCTGACATAATCTGTCTTGTATCTCTCTTTAGAATCACAATAGATGCATAGATGGTAGGAGGTGTCATAAAAAGTAGCCGAGTAGCTAAATTTCCACCAACTCATGTTTTAAAGTCAATATTATTATAATTTTAAGCGTGTATACACTACTTACTTGTAAATTGATTCTCCATTTATGACTAAAAGTTTTTTGTTCGTTCGTATCGCATATAGTCCAGGCAACGAATGCTCAAAAAAAAGTATAGAGGGTAAAGTTTGGAACACAATTTTTGAGCCCGCAGTTCTTTTACGGATAGTAAGGGGGTAACTATGATGCAAATGTTCTTTGTTCTATTCACTCATGTTAGAATAGAAAATCGAATACTGAAAAAACAGAGTTTCCTTATTGTAGAATGAGACTGCAGTTCAATAAAAGTCTCTCGTGTGGAAATAGTTATTTGTGCAACTAGTGCGCAAAGTGACAGTTTGCCGCACCGAAAGAAACGTTTACGCCCGAGCCATAGGCGAGGGCGGAATGGTTTCTTGAGTGCAGCAAACAAACTTTGCGCACGTATTTTACATTAAATTTTTCCTACAGTTACCATTGAACATGAAAAGTGGGGAATTATGGGTAAAATTCCCTGAAATCCATCAAATGTTTTTCTGTGTAATTTTACTATTAATAAAAACCTTAATTCATTCAAAATTGAATAATAATAATTGAATTATAATGATTAGTAGTTCAATTGAAAATTTATGTGATTGCTTGAAGGGGGTTTATGTTATGGAAGCATTGAAATGACTATAATGAAGGCACATAATGGCAAGGCAACGCTGTTCTCCACTGCCATTCATTATAACGTGGGCCTCACTATGAGTATTACCAACTTAATTTTGATTTTGCTGCACTGGTGCTCCATATAACCTATTAACTATTTTGCGTTGTCATGCTGCAAATCTGGAGTATGCAAAGTACTCACTTTGCGCACTAGTGCGGAAACGTGATTCTTTGCGGCCTGCAATCAGTGCAAAAATGGTCACTTTCCAAGGTATCTGTAGGAAAATGTTTTTTTTTATTTTGCTATCACCAATCAATCAATCTATACCTAAATGTACGAATAGGCTATTATATTATTATCTTCTAAGTATTGGAGGGGGGGTGCAGCTTTCATTCACACTTTCAACTGAATTGTTCCTGAAGATGACTAAGTCAAAAAGTCATGCCTCGCCCCTGGGATAAACATATAAAAATTCCTCACTCCTACCCCCTGTGCTGAGGGAGTAGGGGTGGTTTGAAAGTACTATGTTTTGGTTTTTGCACATATCTCGAACAATATGCCTATTTTGGAAATTGTTGTTGATCACAACATTGAAGCTTACAAATTGGCCTACAAGTTTCATTTGTAACATTTTCTCATATCTCTTCTAGTTTTTCAAGTATGAGCTCTCGAAGGTGTCGTCACATCTTGTAGAAAAATTCGGCTCAGATCATTTTTATCTTTTTGACCTTATAACTTTTCAATGATTGATTGAAAAAATCCGTGCTAATCATAAAATATCATATTCTCTTCAATTTCATGTGTTATTTAATTATTTTTCGCATCTCCCTACAATTGTTGCAGCTGTTATAGTGTTGAGTGTAAAATCTTCAGTTTAACAACAATCGATCAGTTGACAAGGAAATTTGGAGGGAACGTTTGGAACACAATATCTAGAAATATATATAGTTTGTACTCTGAATCTGTTTGTATTTATCTGCTAGTTTCTCATCGATTTCTATTTCGGAATTCCTGTTTTTGGTTATATTGGCTATAACCTGTATTTGGTTATATTACCGTCATGGAAAGACAACTAACAACTAATTACACATTTGCGACCTCACGATTTGTTTTTCTTCATATCTCTCATAGCCTTGACCTGCTGTTTGTGGATCTTGAACCTTTCTGCTTGCTATGGGAGTAGAATAGTCAACAACCTTTCAATTGTTTTATATTCATTGATCGTTTTTTCATTCATTACTACCAAACCTTGGGAAACCCATTCATATTTGTAATTTCAAGTTTGGCTTGTATACTGTACATTAATATTGTATTGTACTGTATTTTTATATTGCAATTTTTTACTGCAGAATCTTGAAAACACATTTTTTGTGAACTTTTGTACCCCATGTGCAACTTCTTCATATTAAACTTAAAATAAATAGGAATGTAAATCTCAGTACTCTTTTAATTATTTTGTCACAACATGTTTCGGACACTAATGCCTTTTTCATGTGCATTTGAAAATGGCTTTAATGTCTGGAACATGTTGTGACAAAATTATTTAAAAGGGTACTGAGATTTATATTTTTATTCATATTAAAAGTAGCCCTATAGAAAAAAGACAATAAACTTACAATGTACACTAAAGCTTCTATTATTGCATAATATAATATTTTTACATGTTCAAGTTTTTACTTTCTCTGTTGATTCTTGATTCACTCACATTTTTCTATTATCGCTGGCAGTCAAGCACTTTCCATTTACTCATCTCATTTCATCTGCAAAGTTATCTGTTAGATTGAATGATTTCATTTTTAATGAATGATTTAATCACTGAAAACCAATAGAATACAATACAATTTTACAGTAATTACTGAATATCGCCAAGCAGATAATAACTAAGATTAGATAGCATCAGCTTGTTCTGGCTAAATGGTACAAGAACCTAAAAAGGATTTGAAGGAAGTTTATTGCTCATAAATAGATTATTATATAAAATATTTGAAGATTGAGGTTATGTAGATGTATTCACGGATCGGTGACCTAGAGATCGATCAAACCGAAGAACGTAGAATCTGACCAAAACCCCTTGGCAGAGCTTTATTGCAATCGGATGGTGTGCAATGTGAAAAAACACCCGTCCACGTGGCTAATTATTAGGTAGCATGGAATTAATATTAATGTATAGAATATTAACTAGCATGCAAAGAGCATAAATAAAAAACCAAATAAAAATAATTTAATGTATTCAGGAAATAAGAGTTACCAGGCGCATGAATACCGAATAAAATTTGCATGCACCAATAGTAAAACGGCAGTTAATAGGCGGCAACTGTAGGCCAATTCAAAAATATTTATATATATTTATATAAATGTACTAGATTTGTGTTAAAAATTTGTGTAATCTATGTTATCGATATGGCTCGAATGCAAAGAAATTATTAATCATATAATCTAAGCAATATTTTGGCATTTTTTGTAAGATCTATTTGAACTTAATGGCGGAGGATTAAGATATTTAAATTTTATGCTAATTTGAAAGTCGGAAGGAGGATCTGTAAAACTTGAAAAGGAAGAACCAGCACTCGCCAGCCAGATGCCACCATAAGAGGACCCCAAATATTTTAGAGCGAAGTACCTTATTAATAATTTTGTAAAAATTAAAGTTAAAGTAAATTATTAAATTTCTTAAAAGACTTCGTGATGCTATTGTGAAGCAGAAGTCATTTTTCATTTTAATTAAATTTATAACCCCCTGGAGGAGACGATTCCGGCTACCATATTCCCGGACCGCATGGAGTTGGATCGACATCGGCGGCTTACAAGAAGATTTTCGACACGTGAGTGATTAAATTTGAATTTAGTGATGGGCGCCCTAGTGCTTCGAAATAATCTGATGATCAAAGCTAGCTCGCCGAAAGGGTTATTATAAATTAAGAAATTAATAAGAGTAATACTTGCGCAAGTAAAAATTAGTATTAAAGGTATTTAATTGAAAGAAAAATATAGATCAATATTTTAGAAATTTCTATTTAATCAAAGAAGTACGAAATCTAGGCTATCAAACATATGCATATAATATTTAATTTTTTGCAATACAATTTGCGATAATTTATTATAGTTCTAATTCACTAGATGAATGGCTCTACCTATTCCGTCAGGTGCCGAATCTTGCACCCTGAGATAAAAATATATATTCGATACAAATAAATCTACTAAATACTAGAGATTTTAATATATAAATATATATTTGGATTATTAGTGGCTAATTTATCAAGCTGATCTTAGAGCACATATTTTTGATTGAATTATCCAAGCGACAAGTATTAGCAAGTACATGTCACAGCTACATGCAAAAGAATGCATATGATTTCAAGATAAAGGCACATGGTAATGATTCGTGCCATAAATCTAGAATATAAAGTTTAGCCTGTGATATTTTTATTGATTTCAATATTGTTCTATTTTTTATATTATATTTTTTATCGCTCTATATATATATTTTTTGCCTCGATTGATCTTTGCATTATTTGTGTAATATATGTGTGAAATTTTCATGGTGTGCAATTTATTTTTTATTCCTCAACACTATAGTATAAGTATCATTTTTATATATATATATTTATTATTTATTGAATTACAAGAGTTATAGGAGAAGCCCATATCTAGGCCTATCAAGATTTTTTAAGACTGAATACTATTAGAAAACCACGACCTAATTATATTAAATCTCATGCTTTACCGACTGATGCCAAGCAGGAGGCTAATCGTTATTTAATATAAAGAATAACGTGACACAAAGACATGTCGTACCAACGTGGGACTGATGATGAGAGCCAAGCTCATTGAATAATTATTTGAAATTAAGTCAATAACCATATTGAAAATTATAGATAACTTATACGAGTTGTGAGGAAAACTGGCGAAGGAAAATTTGTATTACTTTTTGGGGAATCAATAGCTTTAAATAAAGAGAAATTATATGTTTTAAAGAAAATTTTATATTATTAGTACTGTAAAAAATATATTTTATAGAGAGAGCTATTATATTTTATGGGCCTAAACTGCTAGTCAGAAATCAATGAATAGTATTATTATATTATAAGAGCTTAAGTAATAAATAGGTTACCTGGCTTGTAATGTCCATAGGCCTATCCTCATTTGTGTCCTTATTAATGCCTTGTTGGCCAAAACTTTCACTTTTTTAACAAACACTTGACACTTAATCCATTTTTAAAATATGAGTCTCTTTTCGTCCACGCAAAGTAAGGTAGCAGACACACTGCAGACGGCGATAGTAGCGGAGATCGACGCTGAGGGGGGCGCGATGGAGTCCAACGCCCAGATATCTTCAATCACCGCCAAGAATCCTGTGAACAGTAATAAACCGTTAAATGTCTCCCAAGAAGCAATAAGGAGGGTTATAGTAGAGGGGATGATCAAGTCATTTTCTAATAGTTTAGAAAAAACAATGACCACAGTAATGAAGAACTTAAAGGCGGAAATGAAGGAAATGCGGGAATCACTGAAGGATACATCGGTAAGAATGGGTAAGGAGACTGCGGAAAGAATAGATAACCTACCAGCACAAAACACTTCACAAATTCATGAAATAGCTACAAACAGGAACAATAGTCAACTTATTTCCATAAATAAACAACAGAATAGTAAATCTACACAAATAGCTCACCTAAATTCTGATATAAATCAAAACAAAGTACAACTTAATTCATTGGAGACAGCCGTTGGAGAACAGCAATTATTTTCATCTGAATTAAATGCCGAAGTAGTAGATAATGAAACAGAAGCTTCTAGTCATTGGAAACAGGCCCAAGAGAAGTTGTACAACTTGAAAGTCAAATACACCAATTTCCGCACGAGAATATAGAGCCTATTCCCATAGCAACGTTTGATTCACTACACAGTTTCAATGAATTAGGCCGTTTTGACAATACAGACCGCTATCTCCAACCTAAAGAATTATAGATCAGATAAAACTAGTTCAATCATTAACACCCACCTCTTGGAATTTTTGGCGTCTTCGTTTGACTAGTTTATTGATTGGCGAACCCCTGATGTTCTTTCGGAGTAGAGCCCATGAATTTACATCATTGGATGAGTTTGTAGCTGTCTTCCTGGAACAGTATTGGAGCAGAAGTAAACAGTTGGACGTGCTAGCGGACATTATATCATGCGATTTCAACCCTAACTTAGACGGTGCATGTACCACTTTCGTCACTGCCCTACAGTTTAAAAATTCTCAATTGAGCGAGCCCATTAATGAATCGGCATTAGCAAGTATTATTTTAAAGAAGCTACCGTATCAAGTTAGAATGGCACTCGCCACACAACCCATTACTGATTGCAAGCAGCTGATAAATCATTTATATGGCATACAGTCTGTGATGGCAATATCAAACCACCGTTCAGACCAGAGATACGCACAAAATCAACATAACTCAAAATTTAATCAGTATAACAGCCAAAATTATGAATCAGTACCATATGATTGCTCACGATCTACCCCTCAATTTAAACGCCGCTATAATCATAATCAAAAGAAAAGCAGGATATTTCAACGTCATACACCACATTCAGAATTGATTTACCGGAGACTTGTTACAAGAAACACAAGATAACCCACCACCAGACACACAGGATCCATACAAGACAGCCTATCACAAAAAACCGCCGCCCAACATGCAATTAAAGCCAGCCGCAAGCATCAGCCTCTATTAAGTTTCCTGTTCCCCACCGAAGAGCAACCTGCCACCGAAGAATCACTGCTAAAAATAAACAGTTGCCAGGAGGAGACCGTCACCATACTATCCGCTTTGAACGTCACACTCGCGCATCAAGAGACCACCACCATGTATCTGCACACCGCACCCGCGCATCATTCGACCCCACAGCAGACAAAGGACCCGGACCGAGAGGAGGACGACATTCGGGAGAAGAGCGACCATCGCAAGGCCCGGAGACGGAGGCGCCCGAGGACACCCGGCCGACATCAGGACGAGGAGGACAGCATACAGGACCGTAAGAGCATGCATCGCAAGGCCCGGAGGCGGAAGAAGCGACGAAGGAGGAACCACGCGCGCGCATACCGGCCGCATGCACGGTTCAAACGCCCGAGGAGGATACCGGACCGGGACCAGGTTGGAGAACAGACCACCGACGTCATGCATCCGCGGCACATACGTTTTAAGAGGGCCAATCAACGATGTGACCGGAAGAATGGGCTAAAGGAATATGACAGAAACAGAACTGATAGGAATACTATTATGGATTCATGCCGGGAAAATAATGGAGTGGACTACTTATTGAGACTAATGAAGAATGGAAAGTGGCTAATAAGATTAGAAGAATTAAAAATTATATTAATAAAATGGAAGTACCTGGATATGATATGATGAGATATTATGCTATTGAAAAGATGATAAATGTTTGGATATGGTGTTTAATATTTGTTATAATGGCTGTGATAATATTGAAAAGTGATGCTATAATTAAGACCATGTTATTGTTGAAAGAATTTATTAGTGTTGATTGGAAGTGTTATATTATTGAATTGTTTATTATGATGATGAAGCCTAATAATGAATTTAAGTGGAAAGTATCGGATGAAGATGATTGGAAGCTCTATATTATAAAGTCGTTTATTGGTGTAACTAGAATTATAAACAATGCCACTAAAGTGAAATTATCGAGACTCAACGGAATAAATAGAAATAAAAGGAAGAAAACAGAACCAGATCAAGGAATTGTTTTAAAAGATACACAAGATACCGAGGTTTTATATTCATGAAGATAGATTAATAATAGGACAGCCTCAACAATCAACAATCAACAGCAGATAACCTAACCAACCGGCCTATAGTATAGCTACAAGCAGAAAGCCAAGATACGGGAAAACCACGGGATTTTTACATGCAATATCACAGAATTTGAAATAAATATGATAAGAAATCAAGGAAAACATTATTATCAAACCGATTACTGACCTTCCTTAATAATTTTAATCTTGGTATAGGACCTCGTGGCAACCATCCAATGTTTTAATTCCTTCCAGCCGTTAGAAGCCTGCAATAAGGAAAAGAACAATTTTTAATATGTAATTAAATTATATACATCAGATAAAAAAGGACACAAGCGGGGATAATAAAATTAAAATTTGTTAATTACCTTTTTAAGAGAAAAAATTGAGCAGTTAGGTTAGTTATGAAAGTCGATAGCAAATTCTGATGTAACATGTAGCACTATGAATTGTAGAACAGCGACCAGCTGACCAAAGCCACCCAAATCAAATGAATGTAATGTCTGTTGAACATATGTTTATAAAAAGAAGTACTGTACCCAAAGAGTTATTTATTATTGTTATTTATTATATTTATTAATGTCGATATATTTATTTATATGTTTTTATATTTATTACTTTTAATTATGCCACGTTTGTTACCTGAAAAGACTTAAAGTGAATGCCAGTTACCAAAACCAAAGAGCCATTAGCAAAAGAAAGTATTGTACCTGATGTATAGAAAATTATTTATATTAAGACCTAAGAAATACTATAAGATATAAGCCCAGAAGTTTATGAATCGAAATTATTGTCTAAAAGGAATCATTTATGAGAATTATGAAATGTGTGTAGTTAAGTTGGCGGCCCTGCAAGCGGCGAATTTAAAAATTACTATGTTTTAAGTGTTGTCAGGAGGAATGCGTTTAGAAGTTTATATTTATGATATTTTATGTGTGTTGAGGAGGAGAATTTGTTATTGTATTTGATAAAGGTATAAAGGAGATGCAGCAAATATGTCTGCGAACTGTGATAGAAGTAGGAGAGTATAATTTATAAATAAAGTATAGTGTATATCGATGTATTGAAGGGTGGGTTTTCATTAAAAACATTGTGATTCTCAAATATTTTGAATTCAAACCCAGGGGCGCGTGTAACATATTTAAATCTGGGTAGATAAAAAGCCCTAACAGAAATAGTAATAGGTCTAAAAATAAGTAATTGGCTAATATCGCCAAGCAGATAATAACTAAGATTAGATAGCATCAGCTTGTTCTGGCTAAATGGTACAAGAACCTAAAAAGGATTTGAAGGAAGTTTATTGCTCATAAATAGATTATTATATAAAATATTTGAAGATTGAGGTTATGTAGATGTATTCACGGATCGGTGACCTAGAGATCGATCAAACCGAAGAACGTAGAATCTGACCAAAACCCCTTGGCAGAGCTTTATTGCAATCGGATGGTGTGCAATGTGAAAAAACACCCGTCCACGTGGCTAATTATTAGGTAGCATGGAATTAATATTAATGTATAGAATATTAACTAGCATGCAAAGAGCATAAATAAAAAACCAAATAAAAATAATTTAATGTATTCAGGAAATAAGAGTTACCAGGCGCATGAATACCGAATAAAATTTGCATGCACCAATAGTAAAACGGCAGTTAATAGGCGGCAACTGTAGGCCAATTCAAAAATATTTATATATTTATATAAATGTACTAGATTTGTGTTAAAAATTTGTGTAATCTATGTTATCGATATGGCTCGAATGCAAAGAAATTATTAATCATATAATCTAAGCAATATTTTGGTATTTTTTGTAAGATCTATTTGAATTTAATGGCGGAGGATTAAGATATTTAAATTTTATGCTAATTTGAAAGTCGGAAAGAGGATCTGTAAAACTTGAAAAGGAAGAACCAGCACTCGCCAGCCAGATGCCACCATAAGAGGACCCCAAATATTTTAGAGCGAAGTACCTTATTAATAATTTTGTAAAAATTAAAGTTAAAGTAAATTATTAAATTTCTTAAAAGACTTCGTGATGCTATTGTGAAGCAGAAGTCATTTTTCATTTTAATTAAATTTATAACCCCTGGAGGAGACGATTCCGGCTACCATATTCCCGGACCGCATGGAGTTGGATCGACATCGGCGGCTTACAAGAAGATTTTCGACACGTGAGTGATTAAATTTGAATTTAGTGATGGGCGCCCTAGTGCTTCGAATAATCTGATGATCAAAGCTAGCTCGCCGAAAGGGTTATTATAAATTAAGAAATTAATAAGAGTAATACTTGCGCAAGTAAAAATTAGTATTAAAGGTATTAATTGAAAGAAAAATATAGATCAATATTTTAGAAATTTCTATTTAATCAAAGAAGTACGAAATCTAGGCTATCAAACGTATGCATACAATATTTATTTTTTTTCATTACTATTACCAGGTATGTAATTTACATCATTAGCACTCAGTTCACTATATATGACTGTTACCCAATAAATGTATCTTGATTTTTCAATGGCATAATAAGAGAGGAGGAGAAACGAAATAAATGAAAGTGAGAGAGAGTGTGCAAGGTGAGCACACTAATATGAAATAATAAGAATTTAGATTAGATAACACTATAAGACTTTGATTACATACTTCTAAGCTGAGTGTCTTAATTCTACAAGTGTCTATATTTATTATATTTCTTCATTACTATTTTACTAAATAATTTACAGCATTACCACTTAGTATATGCTAGCAATTAAATGTATATTTTGATTTCTAAATTGCATATTATTTTTTCAATACCCTGTATATCGTAACTTGCAACTTGAAGTTTTGGAAATTCACAATAAAAATTTATTTTTTATTAGAAGATAGTAAAAATATCTCTGCATTATCAGAATTATAACCAAAAACCAAGTTACTATGGTAATAATACTAGTATTTAGTATTAGGTATTATTATTATGTTTGTCTATGGAATTACTAATGTAATTATTTGGTTTGTAATTTTTTATGAAACAGGACCAAGGAATTGATAAGAAAATCATGATTATTGTATAACAATATTCATGAAAAATTAAGATAACTATTTCAAAAAGTTTATGAATTTGATGACCAGGTAGAGTATCAAGAATTATACATAAGCATTAGAACCTTAGATGCTGCATACTTGGTAATGTATCACATGTAATACAGACAAATTATAAGTTGAGGTACAAGGTACTTGGCATTGTATCACATATGATACATATCATAACTTATTTTCATATGATTTTTTTTTCAAAAAAATAGTTTTATGTCATCAAGGACATCTATAATAGCTTATTTAAAGAAAAAAAAATCATCCCATCACGATATGTGTAGGTCTGCCAAGTTAAGGGTTAATAATTAAGTCGACCTAGTGATCAGTACTTTATTCTCTTTATGTCATCAAAGTCCCCAATTCTAAAGCAATCGGATTCTTTCAATTTTATTTCTTCTTATCTCAGTTTTCTTATTATTTATGAATTTTTGTTTCAGGTATCTGGCCAGACTACTCTGATAGAACAGGACTTTCTTCCAGTAGTAACAGCCACGTGTAAAGCAGGGTACATGACAATCAAAGTCTCCACAAATTCATCGTTTCTAGGTGAGTCCAATTCTCATTTTCCACTGAACTTTTCCATTTTTTTTTTAGTAAATTAGTTCCATGGTTGCTTTTTTCAAGGCTATCCAATAATTGCGTATATGTACTTGTAATTCAGGTTGCTCTTACATTAATTGTATATATTGTTTATGAATAAATGGATAAATAATTTCTGTTGTATTCATATTCATGCTGAGATATCGGACTATCGTCATGTTGTTGGTGGAAGGTGGTAATATTAACAAAATGGATCCAAATCCGTATTGAATTGAAACAATATTTGAATACAACCACTCACATCTAAAAAACATTTGTGAGAAACTATAAGTTTTAGCTGTTACACCATTATCAATCTCTAGTAAACTGAAAGCTTAAGCATATATAGATTGTGAATTGAACCCTATGATTGGTCGTTGGTTGACCTTTCAAGGTTGAGCTCTTTCATTGACCGAAACAAGACACGCCCATTCAATGAATGCCCCGCCCACTGTGGGCGTGTCTTGCAATATTCCAATCACTTATGAATTGGAAAAACTAAGAAATTATTAGTCACCCAAGATTAACAAATTATGTTCTGTGATATCAACGCAATCAAAAACTACAGTAAAATAACTCAATGCTGAATAATTTGCTATTTGAAAAAAATGTTTTTTTTTCGCAATGACAGTAATGTGAAAAAATAATTTAGGGATACTAGATAGTTGAATTTGTATTTATTGAAGAATTTTCATATACTCTTAAGATGCTTTGATAAATTTCCTATTGATATTCATATTTTTTAATGCTGTTCTCAATCACTAACTGCTTACTATTAAACCACTTTTTTGTTATCAAAAAGAACGACTATCAGTCAAATTTCTTCAATAAATGAATTTTTCCACTCACTGTGAGAACGAGATTTGGGAGGTCCCCGCTCCCCGCCATCTTCCTGATTGTCAACCATAGTAAGAGAATACATTCATTTATTGAAGAAATTTGACTGCTAGTTCTTCTTTTTAATAACTAAAAAGTGATTTGATATTTTTAATTTATTTCTATCTCATGTTTTGAAATATCTCAATTGTAGGTGCCATCCATGCGAGAGACTTTCGAACGTCATGTATTGCTTATGGCAATGGTACCAACCTGACAACGTTGGACATCAACATGCTAGCTTCTCAGGGTTCTCCCGACTACTGTGGGGTCCTAGTCAACAATGTAAGTTGGCATTACTTTTTAAATTTCCAATTGAATTTTAATATTATTCTTACTATAATCACACTTGACTTCCCACTACTTCTGCTTATTTGTACCCATTGGAACCTGAAGCCTGATGGGGAAAAACACAGTGAAAGCCGAAATCCGTTCTTCTTCCTAATTTTAAAAGTAGTCTACATGAACCAGTGGTGAGAATCCATAATTTGAATCATAGTACCGAAGTGAACTCTTTATGAAGTGATTTTGGATGAAAACCTTTTTCAGAAGTGGAAAGATTGATTATATAAATATCAAGTTATCAGTGAGTTTTAGCTGTCGCCATGAATGAACTCTAAAATATTTTCAAATAGTAATCATGATGAAGAATGTTGAATAAGGGATTATCACATTAATTAGGCGGTTTAATTTTGCTCCAATCTTGATAAAATTACTGGATTTTCGTAAAAAGCGAAACAGGTTTCCATTCAATAAATACCTGAAAGAGCTACTAATTTTCAAATTGCATAACTACTCTATCTAGTGCTCTTCTTTCCTGTACTTATTACATTTTCTTTTCAACTTATTCTATCTCTTTTCTCATAAATTATTTCTCTCTCCCTCATTGACCCTCCACCCCTCTTCATCTTTCTGTTCCTCCATTTCATCCTCCTCCTTCTCCTCCTCACCCTCCTTCATCTCACCGTCATCTTCCTCACCCACCTCTTCCGCCATACCAACTCCTTTTTCCTCTATTCCTTCTCCTTATACTTTTCTTCTACATTTCATTTTTCCTTCATCTCCTTCTCATTGCTATTCTTTTCCATTTCTTTCTCCTACTATTTAAAATCTTCTTCTTCCTCTTACTACTCCTCTCTCTCCTTCCCCTCCTTCTTCTTACTCCTCTCCTTCTTTTTCTTGTTCCTCCTTTTTTCCTATTTTTCCTCCTCCTCTCTTTCTTCTTGTTCCTTCTTTCCCTTCCACTCCTCCTCCTACCTCCACGTATCTCCTCCCTCCCCCATTTTCTTTATTCTCTTCTGCTTTCCGCCTATTCTTCCTCCTCCCCTTCTTCTTCTTGTTTCTCCTTTCCCTTCTACTTTTCCTCCTCCTCATCTAAGTATATACTTCCTCCTCCACTTTCTTCCTACTCTTCTGCATCCTCTTTCTCAACCTCCTTCCTTCTTCATCACTACCCCCTCCTCCTACCTTCTCCGTCACTTCTCCCTTCTCTTCCTCATCCGTGTTCTCCTCTTTTTTCTACAGATTTCTCTTTTCATATCTTGAAATCTCTGAATTTCTCAATCGATCTTCAGTCCCAATCAATACAGCAGAAGATCGAGGATTGAGATCAAGGTGAACTTGGAATCAGGAGGCTGCTGCAATCAACTAACACTTTACGATCCACCCAAATTCTTTGCGCAATATTTTCATTCCAGTTAGCAGGTTTTGAGGAAATTGCACTCTGATAAAATCCACTTTGAAATGTTAGCATTGGTTGAATGGGAAGCAGTGAACTTATCCATAAGACATGCTGGCAGTCTGAAGTGTAACTCCAAGAAAAGGGTCATTGCAATGTGATCATTGATGGGAATGACCCAACCGGCTATCCTTGGTACTCCCTTAAAAGGATCTGTCGCTCAATGCAGCAATAATTTGAAATATTTTCAAGATTTTTCGCTTTCTACATTTTTTTCCACTCTCACCTTATAGAGAATTTCTGATATTCATTTTTGTTTGTGAACCCTTAAAGAAAAAACCGTTCACATCTATGTTGATAACTTGTGGTATTTCAAGTAATTTTCAAACTTTCTAGATTCCCTTCACTTTCACGATTGAAGGCGGATGTATATTTGGTGAACTCTTGAATTACATAAATAATGTATTCAGATAGTGAGGAATATCCATAGTTGAACATTGAACGTTATCAATCACTGAGCACATAAATCATTGAACATTACTTACGTGTTGTTTATTGATGTAGTATTATTACTTTCCTTGCTCTATTACCATAGGTAAGGAAAGTATTGCTTTCCAAAAAAAATTAAGGTACCCTAATTTCAAGTTTTCTATACGTTTCAAGGCCCCCTGAGTCCAAAAACATGATTTTTTATATTGCCAAGCATTTTTATTGACCGAGCGAAGTGAGGTCTAAGATTCAAGTCGACGGTTTGGCATTTCTCTTAATGTTTAAATGTTTGAATGTTTATATGTTGTGCATTTACAGCGAAACGCGGTAATAGATTTTCATGAAATTTGACAGGTATGTTCCTTTTTTAATTGCGCGTCGACGTATATACAAGGTTTTTGGACATTTTGCATTTTGCAAGGAGAATATAAAGGAAAAAGGAGCCTCCTTCATACGCCAATATTAGAGTAAAAATCAGACTATAGAATTATTCATCATAAATCAGCTAACAAGTGATTATACAGATGTGTGGAGAAGCCAGTCTATTGCTGTATTTTCATAAGGTCTATAGTTTCAATCAGGTACTTGTGGATGAGAATGCTGCGTGAGGTCTACTGTTCACAGAACTACTAGTTTATTGATGTAGTATTATATATTGCCAAGCATTTTTATCATAGTCTGATGAATTTATTATATCGAATAAGTGAATTGAAGAAATGACGAAACCCAGCGGCTTGACGCTTTTGTATTGTGTAAACGTTCAAATATGATAAGTGACATGTTCTCTGTAGTCCTGTTGGATGGGTGACTACTCAAAGCCAGCTTCACTAACAGATGCTTATGACCTTTGAAATCAATTCATGGTGGTTTGGAACTCTTTGAAAACTGTGGGTCCTTTCTAAGGCTAGTAAATAGGGTCTATGTAGTAATATAGGTCCAATATAGTATTAGTGAATAGGCCTAACAAAGAAAGATATAAGGCCTATAAACTAGGTGATTTATAATTCATAGAGATGATTCGTATATATCATCATTTAGATGATAATTCGTGTATAATTCAGAAGGTGATTTGTTCATTCATATCTCATCAACCCCTCTCATTACCCTCGCACAATCTTTGTGCTCAAGTGGACATCATCCTCAACGAAAAAATATGAAACGAATAATGCCCTGATTATTTCAGATTTTGTTTTAATTGCTAAGAATCACATAGGCAGATTTATTTAATGGCATATTGCATATGTGTGAATACTACCATTATAATCAATAATATTCTACTGCTCAGCAAAACAGAAGTTCATTGAACAACAGGGGTTCAGACCTAAAATCTGCTTCTCTGAAAAACTTCTGTAACAACTGAGGGTGTGACAACATTAACTATCAACTATCAACTGAACTATCAACAATAAACTGACCTATCAACTATTAACTGAACTATCAACTATTAACTAAACTGCCAACTGAACTATCAACTATTAACTAAACTGCCAACTGAACTATCATCTGAAATTTCAACTCCATCAACTGTCAACTAAAAAAAGGTGACAGTATATCAACTATTGGTGTGATAGATCGTAGTCTTCTATAGGATAAAAGATTGTTGTCAATTATTGTCATCCATTGTTGGATTAGACGATCTCCTTATTCTTCTTTCGCCATTGCGAATGCCATTAAATTGACATCAATACAAAGAAATGTTTTGTTGTGTTTGACAATTTGACATTCCTAGTTTTTTCCGCTTACTTCCGAAGTGTGGTTATTTCCGGGATCAAAGATGACATAGTGCTGGAGATAAAAAAGATTGCCATTGATTCTTATGGGAGTACTCATTCATTCGCAGTCTGCCGAAGTGTGAACACTCGCATAACAATGTATGTGATTCTTTTCTTCTCTTCAGCTGACCAGCATAGAAAGGAATAATTCTCTCTGCATTGTCCCCATTCGTGACTAAAGCAAAGAGTTTACTGCCCTCTCCGTCACAACATCATTATGGCAATATTATGACACATATGTCAATTAAAATATTGATTTATCTCTTTCCTGTATAGGGCTACTTTTATAGAAATAGAAAGAAAAATAACAATCTTAGTACACTAATAATTAATACAAGTTAGTACTTAGTTGTACAAGACTTAGTACAATATTTCAAAAAGGGGTACTAAGATTTTTATTTTTCTTTCTAAAATATTGATCTCTGCTTTCCATCGTAACCATAACAGTATGTTATACTGAATGCCGTATATTTATGTCGTATATTTTACATAATTTACCGAATGTTTCTAGTAGATCGTGACTGCGGTATCATTATTTATAGATTACAAAAATGCGTAGTAAGGAGTAGGGAGTAAATAAGTTCTTCAAGTTTTCAGTTTGTCAAGTCACTTATTTTGACCAGTCCTTGGGAAACTGAAAGAAATGGGAAGTTGAGCCCTCAGTACGTCTAGTTTTCATGGCATCAAGTTTTCGTTGCAGGCTGATACACTGTAAGCTACACCGTTGCACACTAGGGATTAGAGTAGGTTAGGGAAAGTCTAGTTGAAGGAAAGGTTAGGAGTTCGGTTTCTACTTTCAATTGGCAATATGAAATTCGGGAATGGAATAATAGTAAGGGCTATAAGCCTGTTTTTCTGTTTCCAATTATTTTATGATTAAGTTGTTTTCTCATTGTTGATAAATATGCTGTTATTATTTGATAATTTTAGAATTAAATATATATATGATACTGTACTAGTAGTTCTGTGAACAGTAGAACTCACGCAGTATTCTCATCCACAAGTACCTGATTGAAACTATAGACCTTATGGAAATGCAGCAATAGACTGGCTTCCCCACACATCTGTGTAATCACTTGCCAGCTGATTTATGATGAATAATATTCTATAGTCTGATTTTTTTACCTTGCCCTATTACCATAGGTAAGGAAAGTATTGCTTTCCGAAAAAAATTAAGGAACCCCAATTACTGAATTTCTATACGTTTCAAGGTCCCCTGAATCCAAAAAAGTGGTTTTTGGGTATTGGTCTGTGTGTGTGTGTGTGTGTGTGTGTGTGTGTGTGGTGTGTGTGTGTGTGTGTGTGTGTGTGTGTGTGTGTGTTTTTCTCGAAAACGGCTCCAACGATTTTGATTAAAGTTATATCTGAAATAGTCATCGATGAGCTCTATCAACTGCCACAAGTCCCATATCTGTAAAAATTTCAGGAGCTCCGCCCAACTATGCAAAGTTTGATTTTAGATTCTCAATCATCAGGCTTCAGATACAATTTAAACAAAAAAATTTGAGTGGAGAAGATTGAGCATGAGAATCTCTACAATTAATGTCCAGTAACATTTTCACCTAAAATTGAAAATAAGCTCGAATTTCGAGAAAAAGTGATTATCCAATTGCAAACTGTTTGCAACTGTTGATTCTATTAAATCATTCACTATGAAGAGATAGCAGACCTCGTGTGTCTTCAGCGTTATTACCCTGTCACCAGCTGGCTCAAATCTTTGAATAGTAGACTTGAGATGCGCAGGAACACTAGCGTCAGGTGATCAATTTTCATAACGGCAAGGAAAGTTGTGTGAGTGTATATACGTCGACGCGCAATTAAAAAAGGAACATACCTGTCAAATTTCATGAAAATCTATTACCGCGTTTCGCCGTAAATGCGCAACATTTAAACATTAAGAGAAGTGCCAAACCGTCGACATGAATCTTGGACCTCACTTCGCTCGGTCAATTAAATAGATTTTTTGAAAACAACAGGAATTTGACGTAGTAATCACCCACTCATCTCTAGAGTTGGAAGTGATTTTATGCAAACACTGTGCAATAGGACGTGTTGTTAATGTTTCTGTTAGAAAATTCTTCATGAATTATGCTCGGTTACTTCTATTAGATTTAACGGCGGTTAAATGATGACATCGCATTGTCGTCCAACTCGTTTATTTCTTCTTGTGGCATTGTCTTGTAAGAAGACTTCTCTTGACCGCAGTTAAATTTAGTTGATGTTCTCGCTATCGGGATTGCTCTTACCTTTACAATAAAAACTCTTTGAGTATCGGATTCGAAATGAAAATATAAGAAGAGAATGTGATGTCCAACCAGTGTTGAGTTTGATAGAAACATATAGAAATAAGTGGTGATATCATGACCTTAGAATGCCTGAAGACCGTTTCCCATTGAATGCCCTACTCCACAAGCCAATAGGCAGAAGAAGTATTGGTAGACCGAGGAAGAGATGAACGCCGGAACAGGCTTGAAAAGCCTAATCCATGACGATGATGATGAATGTAGGTTTTGAAAACTTAGAATTGAAGAACTTCAATTTGGAAATTTTAGTTAGTAAAATAAACAGAGGTAAACTCAATAAATAAATAAAACTAAATAAACTCAATATCTCGAGTCAGTTTGAAAACTTTAGAAGTATTAATTTTCTATTTTCTCTTTTTCGAAGTATCACGATGCCTTCCTTCCTAGAAAACATCAATACGAAACTGTGGAAAACGAAAGTAAAAAACGCATTAAATAATAGTTTTGGTCAAAATATTTCTCGGCAGGTAACAAATTCCTCTCAACCGGCTTATTGCGTGATCAGTGATCGTAATTGGGCAGAAGATCGCTATTATAGGTAGAAATTAGATAGTAGAATCACTGCCATCAAATTGTTATTATGTCACTTGGTTTCACAGACCTCTCTTCCTCTCTCTTTCCCTCATAATTCTTTCTTACTCTCTCGCACCCAAACCTTTCTCTCTTGCTCCAACTACTCAGTCATCCTCCTCCAATGATAATGATAATAATAAAGATGTACGACCTTCCGTAGAAGTGAAAGAAATTACTGTACTACACAGCCATAAATTCAATTACAGCAAAATTTATTGCAAAATAGCGTCGTAGTTATAGCTTATAAAATAGTAATGGGTCGTTGTATAATACTTTATAGGTTATAGTTAGAGTATATACTATGTGTAGTTATTGTTATTGGTATAAATATATGTAAGAGTAATGCTGTAGTATAGAGTATTGTAGTAACTATCCGTAGGTGTAAGATAGTTACTACATAAGAATTGAAGAAAATAACAATAACATACACATTTATATTAATTATCCTTTTTCGTTAGGGCTACACTTGAATATGAATAAAAAGGGTAAAAAAGGGTACTTGGATTTTCATTTTTTATTTGAAATTTATTTATTTATGTACTCACTTATCTTCCATCATCATCCTTCCTAAGTACAAGTCTGTAGCTTCTATGACGAAAAAAAGTAAAAAAAAAATTTTCACGAACACAGAATATTATTGAAATAGCGATATACTGGCTTCGTTGATTACAGAAATATCGAGCAGCACAAATTTATAGTTCTGAGAGAGCGATACGATTGGTAGTTGAACTTCCTATCACGGTGAACGTCTGTCATTGGTCTAGAATCTAGAATAGACACTCCCACAATGGTTGGTTCATCCAAACGTCACAGCAATGGCGATTCATAATCCAAACATAGAAATGAAGAATAAAGGATATTACAAGTTACATAAAATGTAAGAAAAATATAGAAATGACTGAAAAACAGTGGAAAATAAAAGGATAGGAAAATATTGTAGAAAAAACTATGGAATAATGGAACAACAATAGTGATATAAAGTAAGTGAAAATCATAGGAAGGCGTTGTTGTTACTTCTTCTCCTTCACCACACGCAGTGCCTTCTATAGTAGATAGGCTGTGATTCAATTTTTAATTGAATGTTTTTTATTTTCTTCAATTAGAATTTTTTCATGTTTTAATAATAACTCTTCGTAATTGATATGAAATATTTTAGTAGTTCATTATATTTCTACATAGTATACAATTTGGCAACGATGCGAAGTTGGAAAAGAATAGAGCTTTCTGCTCTGTCTAATGACAAACAAGGATAGCAAACCAATGTTTATCAGATGCTGATTTTATATCCTGAATCTTACTGTACATAGATGATACAATAACAACCTAAAAGAAAAATAAGAACATCAATTCATTGGGTCACTTGAACCAAAGAGAAAATAAAGCATTAGTTTTGCTAATGTATAAGTTACATGATATTATATGCTATAAAGATGACTTATGCTATCTGTTCTCTATGCTTGAACACAGTGACGAATCTACAAGCAATAATTTTCACGAGCTGAAAATTTGAGCCCTGATTCATCTTTACGTTTAGTGTCTGGGCATGATTCATTTTGATTCACAATCCATCATGGTTTTCATGAATCATGATTTATGATTCATCATGCATTGACCTTTGTGTGACATGACGATCTCTGTGACCAAGGAGTTCCAGTGAAAATTTAACAAACCGTGAAATTTCCACGCTGGAAAAAACCGACGCATCTGTTAATGTCGTATCTTGCTTGGTTCTTATTTCATTCTTAGTTTTCATTTTCTTCTTCTTCTTCTTTTTGTTCTCCTTCATCTTCTTCCCCTTCTTCTTTTTCTTCCTCTTTTTTTATTGCTTGGTTCTTATTTCATTCTTAGTTTTCCTTTTCTTCTTCTTCTTCTGCTTCTTCTTCTTCTTCTTCTAATTTTTCATTTTCTTCTTCTTCTTCTTCTTCTTCTTTTTGTTCTCCTTCATCTTCTTCCCCTTCTTCTTTTTCTTCCTCTTTTTTTATTGCTTGGTTCTTATTTCATTCTTAGTTTTCCTTTTCTTCTTCTTCTTCTTCTTCTTCTTCTTCTTCTTCTTCTTCTTCTTCTTCTTCTAATTCTTCTTTTTCTTTTTGTTCTCCTTCATCTTCTTCCCCTTCTTCTTTTTCTTCCTCTTTTTTTTTCTTTTGTCGTCATTTGTGTCTGTATTATAGTGTCACTTTGTGATCTTCCAGTTGTCGTTGAGGATGAAGCCAACATTAGACTTGTATACGACTGATGGGAGAGATAATCATGGTTATGAATGATGAATGTACCAACAGTTTTTGATGGTTTTGATCCAGTGTGTAGTCATTTTGGTGTCATACCGTTCACCTTCCTTTGTTTCTTCTGTCACTTTCCTTTGATGTGTTTTTAGTATCTTCTTCTTCAGATTCTCGTTAGTGGATTTTCCCAACTTCTCCGTCTATCAATAATTGGTTCTCTTCAACTAATATATAATTTGTTTACAATTTCTTTACCACAAACTTTTCCATTTTTCTCTTCTTCTTGTGTTTCTCGTTAGTGGATTTTCCCAACTTCTCCGTCTATCAATAATTGGTTCTCTTCAACTACTTATAATTTCTTTACCACATATACTTTTTCATTTTTTGTAATCAATCTCAATTTGGATTGTTCTGCCATTATTCGTTGTGTCCTTTTCCTGAACTCTTTAATTCTTCTCCTTCTTCATATCATATATACTCTCCTTCATATCCCATCTTACTCCTGACATCCTCTTCTTCCTAACCCCCTTTCTTATTCTCCCACTTTATTCACTATCATGTGTCTCTTCTGGATGCACATTTCACTCATCATTCTGTGCTCAATTTTATTCATTTATTTATACATTAATAGATACAATATATCATCCTCAACTATGAATGATTGGGTAAGGAACAACAGGCTTAAAGTCCAAAACTGTTACTTTCCCAAATTTAGATAGAAATTGTCCAAAAATAGGTTAGCTTATCACTTCATAAGTTTTGTCCAATATTTTTGCTTCATTTCTTAAATTATCTCTTCCTTTTTTTCTCCCTTCTTATATCTATTCCCTCCTTGTATCTTCTCCTTTACTAACTCCTATTTTTCTTCGTCTTCCATCACAATTTTTGTTTCTAGAAATCTATTTTTGATTCTATTCCTCTCTTACTTTCTTCCTTGATTATCATCATCTACCTTCGCACCTCATTCTTATCTTTTCTCCTACTGTCTCCTCCACCATCACTAATTCTCCAATCCTCCTGATTCCAATTTCCGTAGTTCCCGATTCCCTAATTCTCCTTTATGTCTCCAATATCCCATTCTTAATCCATCCTACTCTTACTGCCTTCCCGAATTATCAATATTCCCAATATCATCCATCTTTTTTCTCTCTCGTCATCTCCTCATTCTCTTTTCATTCCTTCATTTTAATTATTCCACCTCTTATCAGTTCCTTGTTTCCCTTATAATATTCTCCTCTTCCTCATCCTTCTCCTCCTCGTCATATCCATATTCCCTTATTATCATTATTTACGCTCATCCCTTATCTCTTATTAGTTTCCCTTATTCTCCACCCCATCCTTTTTCCTTCCACTCCTCCTCCTCCTCCTTCTCCTCCTCCTCTTCCTCCTCATCCTCCTCTTCCTCTTCTTCCTCCTCCTCCTCCTCATAGTCCTTTATAATAAGTATTTCTGCTCACCCCCTATATTTTTCTTGTTCTCATTACCCTTTTACTCCTCCCCCTCCTAGTTTCCCTTCTACTTCTCCTCTTTTTATCCTGTCATTATCATTATTTTACCTCTTATGTGTTCTTTGTTTCCCCTATCCTTTCCCTTCTCCTCCCTCTCCTCTCTACTCCTAATATAATAATCATCAACATCATCCTTCTTCTAATCCATCTTGCCAGATCTTGATGCGGTTCATCCATCAGCTGTCCTGCTCTGGCATTAGCATGTGACCGACCGTGACACATTCTATCTCTGTCTGTCACTGTTTCCAGGCCAAAACCATTTGTCTCTATGAAATTTGGGTCACACCGATTGCAATTGCAGTTCATGTCTGGATTTCGGTGTCCAACTGCGACAACACTTTCTAAAAACGGCAATCTGTCTCCTAAATATCTGCTACCGGCAATTTGACAGTGACAGATTTGGATTTCATAGAGTAGGTAATAATGCTGAGATTTAAATTGAAACCTTAATTTCGACGTAACAACATAGAAAAATTCAGTTGTTTGGACTAAGAGAACTACATGAACTACAATGAGCTACATGTTCATGAACATGAAATACATAAGTTTATAAATTGCATGAACTATTTAGTTTCATAAACTATTTAGTTTCAAGAACTATTCACAAACTTAATACTTCGAGGTTGAGTGGTAGAGAGGACTTGAAAGTCCTAACTCCGCCTAATAGAGAATTTTTCCATTTCATTTAATACCAATCTTGATAAGTTGATAGACATTTGGGTTGTACGTTACCAGAGACAAATGATTACTACATAATGTAAAACGCTATCTTTATATTAATAACTTAATTTATTCAAAGTGCGGTGATATTAAGTGCAAAATTTGACTATAATTTGGTATTTTAATCATTCTAAATTCAAAATTTCTAGCTAATATATATTCTTGGACAGAACTTTGAACTTTAAATTTCCTCAGTAAGAACATAACCTATTTTTTCGGACATTTCATTATTTATCAAAATTTGGGAACAGAATGGTTTTGGGCTATGCCTGTTGTTCTATCCCGATCATATTCATATAATATGAACATATTCATGATTTGTAATTATATCAACGAATAAATAAATAAATAAATAAATACATAAATAAATAAATAAATAAATAAATAAATACTCTTTGACGTTACTCATTTTTAATATACAACAAAGAACATCAATTTCTGCTGTTTTCAGTCTGTTGTAGGCTAATTATATTTGTAAACGTAGAACTGTGTTATATTATACATGTTATCGAATAGTAGGATCAGATAAATGTTTGGAAATATCAGAAACTTTATTCAATTTAAAATCTATATCATTAAATAGATTGGTTTATCATCTATATCTATTCTATACATATAACCTTATAGGAGACAACAGAAGTAGTCTAGGATTTCTGTACTTCTGTCATTAGTTCAAAAAAAGCTAGATACTCGTATGAATTTGATTTTTTGAGATCCCTGAAAGTATTTTTAATCCACATTGTCAATTAGAAAATCAAATATTTCAAGTATGAAATAAGCAAAATACATCATCACGATAGTATTCCAGCATACAAGATTCAATGAAAAGGAAAACATGACTAGGTTATTACGTAAAGGAACAATCATTGTTAAGATGATATTCGACACCATAATAATTGACTTTGGATGATGGAATTGACTTTGGTAGCAATTACTACCTAATTTATTCCCCCTTTCCATTTCATAGTTCATACTTTAATTTAAATTGTACCATTATAAACTAATATCTGTAGTTGTCAATCCACAATCTAGTCAAGTGGTTGAGAATGTAAAAGAAAGGTATAATGCTCTAAGGAAAGCCTCTATGACATAACCAAACTCATCATTATTGAAAAAAATATTAAAGGGCTCATCCTCATTTATCATTATTCGAAGCTCAATTTCGTTTCAAAGCTTAATCCAATTCAATGTCGAGTGATGTTGACTCTGGAGATCGTAAATCTTGAATAGAGTTTCGTAATGGAAACTACTTTCGAAATGCATACGATATTCTCTATTACAAACCACATACATGCATAATAGTACCTAAGTTCATTTTTTTATTAAAGTTGTGTCAGGTTGTTAGTTGAACCTCAATTTAATTTTCGATTACATCTGTAGATTGAAATGACCATCTCTGATGTTTTATGCAATTGGTTCGGCTTGGAGAAATGTTTCATTAGTTTCTTTGAATTAATTCCAATAACACGCTCACAAATTTTGATGGTCATGGAGACGATCTTCAATTTAAAATTGAATTATTCTATACTAGTTATCTTCCTTATATAATATTCGATTTTCACTTTCATTTTCTAATTTCCGATTATCTCAGTTCAATAACGAATAACATCTTCATATAGGAAGTATGAGTTATGTAATTGCGATTCAATATTATTACTGGAGGAATTCCAATAGCGATTGGAATCATTTCCATTTCATTGATTTGATGGACTTTCTTTAGACAGTGAATGCATTATGAAATATCATAATTAAGGTATTCTATCAAAATTTTATTGTCGTTTCGTATTGCATGGTATATTGTCTTAATGGAATAAAAGTATACACATTTTTATAATAGGAATAACATGCCTCGAAATGAACAGAAATCATTCATCATCAAATATAGAAATATTTCATGAATGTGTATGATTTTAATGTAATGTAACTCATCTTAATTAAAAAGCATTCTTAATGCAAATCAACATCTTATTAGAACTCTGATAGCTACTGTAAATGCATATTTATTATTATTTTTTCAATAATAGTAGAAGCCATTTAAAGAAAAAGTGATCAATTTAGTACCTGCTATCAGATGTTTGTTATTCAACTGAATAATCTCTATTATTAACTGACGGTTATTATAAATATTGTAATTCAATACATGAGTTTGAAGATCGCTTCCCGGTGGTTCGGAACCCACCCAAAGTTGTTCACTCATCACCATCCGTCTCACAACCCACGCACAAGCCTAGAGCTCATGTGGGCTTCACTCTCATGACCCTGTAAAATGTAGCTGTAATTATTCCATTCTTCTGAAAGTATTGTTCTTTAAAATTAACTTAGTAGACTATCAATAATACACTGAATTATTGATTAAATTATTCAACTTCCAAATGAATGAAGAAATTATTTGATACAAAGACTAAAGCCAGTTACACATAGGATCGATTTTTGTTCGTATGATATTTTGCCGTACTTATAAATTCTATCAGATTGAACAGAACTTGACAAACATTAACAGTTTAGTCTAATAGAATTTAAGAGGACGGCAAAAAATCGTACGAACAAAAATCGATGTGTGTGTAGCCTAAATGAAATAGCAATCGATAAATCGATGAATGAAGAGATTTATAAATAGGTGAATGAATAAATTGATAACAGATTGAATTAGCTAGTCAATGCACATTTATTTATTTATTCAATCATTCAGAATTATACAACTTACAGAAAAGTACCACAGGCTAACTTACGCCCAAAACATAAACATAAACATAAACATTTGTGTGGTATCAGAAAACATTTGAGCAATGCATCATCCTGGATCCTGTTCCTCTGTCCTCGTGAGATAGATTACTGGTTTTGGCTTTATAGAAGAATATTATTGACTATATTCGACTATAAGCTACTCTTCATACCTCTTGTTTTGAAGCAGGTAACCTTCCTCTCCATTGACGTATCTAATCATTCTGTTCTCGTCCTATGAACAAACGAATGACGCATTTAAATAGTCTCTGATGATCAGAGTCTCTGAAAGCGACTTTCCGTTTTCTTTATTGTGAGAATATTATTCAATTATTACGTTTATTTTATTTATTTACATCCACGATTAGCTTTGTTATTCACTATTCATACTCTTCCACTTTCATCTAAATTATAATTTATTTTCAATTGATAGTCTATCAATAGGTCTACTTGAAAATTTATATGTCATCTATAATTTTCAAATTTGTATCTTACATTTTTCTCTTCCATAGTAATTGATGACGAACTGAGCTTGTGACCACAGAAATAGGAAAACGGACCGACAAAAGACGGAAGCTTGTGGATGCAATTTTACATCCATCTTTTGCTTGAATGGTAGACTGATAGTAGACTTGAGCGTCTGGACTGGCATTAAAAGCTTGAAGATTCATTAGCATATTATCTGCCATACAATTGGTACTTGGAATTGTGGTAGTTGATTGGTCAAGTTGAAAGTCTGCCTAAACTGGGCGTAGCTTTCAAACTACAGCTGAGGAACATGAATAAACAACATCAACGATTGAGCCATTAAATAAACAACAAAATGTCATTAATTAAACGTTGTCAGTAGACATTGAAAGCATCATAAATTTGTATTCACAGTCTACCCTTTAATGTTTTTATAATTTTTTTTATACTTTTTGACAATTCCTATACTCTGATTAGAGTCTCTGGAAAGCTTTAAAAACAAACAAACAAATTTCTTAGATTCGGTTTCTAGGACACTTCTTAAATCCAATGGCTCATTAAATCCAAGATAAATCTACAGGTTTGATGGCTCATTAAATTTAATAGGTGTCCCAGAAAACGGGCCCTAGCGTTATAATACTGCAAAAGTAAATATGAAAAACCATTGAGAATATTATACTGTAATTTCTATTTGATCCTTTAAAACTCCTTTGAAACGATTGAGTCGTAAAACGCTCCGAATTTCTGTCAACATTCGTCAACACATTCAAATGTAAATTTGGCTGTTATCCACGTTCTCTGTTTATTATCGAAACAAACTGAGACTCTAAAAGCAAAAGCGTCGTCCACTGACTGATAAGGCGAGCTGGAATCTTACGAAACGTTCACTTTTTGGCAATAGTTGTTCCGTTTCACTTTTACGCAATGATGCCATCGACAGTTTTCAACTGGCAGCAAAACAAGCATTGAAATAAGCAGCAAACGCATTGGAAATATCAGCTGCTTTGGCATAAAAATCAGTTGAATCTGGCAGTGAAATAAGCTGCAGTGGACGCATTGATATTAGCAGTAGGTTAGGCATAAAACTCAAGTGAATCTAGCTTTGAAATAGGCACCATTGATAAAAAGCAACATCATAAGCAGTTAAAGCATGAAATCAGCAATATCGTAAGCATACAAAGCATTGAAATCAGCAACATCGTAAGCATACAAAGCATTGAAATCAGCAGCATCGTAAGCATTCAAAGCATTGAAATGATCAGCATCATAATCAGGAAAGCGGTGAGCCTGGATCATTTATCATTGGGTCAGTTGGCAGTTGGCAGCCAGGTTTTACCTTTCCATTTCAACAGTGAACGCACAACTCACTGGCTGCAAACAAATAAAATATCTAGCCGCAATATTTGGCCTCTTGGGTCACGAACTGATCTCCATAATGTAGCAGCGCCGCAGTGGAGGCATTTGAAAAGGATCGTGCGTGACCTTATGTTTGTTGAAATGGACAAGTTTGGGGCTACATATTTGTTAAAATTCTTTCAATTTTGAATTGTTGTCTGAAGTGAAAAAATTCATTCTTCAGATGGAAATAAATTGGAAGTTCCATGTTTTCAAAAGATAATCAATGAATAATTATTAGTAAACGAAAATCCCAATAATTAAATTCTGACAACTAATTTTTATACATTAGCGCTCATCGAATTTCCATCTAGCTATAATAATAATAATCATGATTATAATAATATCGTGTGATCTGGCTGGCTCAGGTCTTGTGTTAGAGTTTTCAGGTCGCAACAGATCAATTTCAGGGCCTCTGACATGACCTAACGACTGCTTTTTAGGCAGCCGGGACCGACGGCTTAACGTGTCCATCCGAAACACTATCTATTTATTTATATACCTATTTATAAATCCATCTATCTGTTTACCCTGTTGTCAATATTTGCAGTAGCAGAAGTCCTCGTGGTGATTTACGGCATTTAATTGGGATTTTCGTTTAATAATTATAAAAATTCATTCTTGTTGAAATGAATAAGCTTTTAACTTCGTATTTGTCGGAATCGATCTTTAGGAGGGAAGAGAATATAATTTTACTGCTATCATAAGCTCAGAACTACCTGGAGTAACTGAAGCTCTATAGTTTTTCATAGTGTAAGATCTAAATAGTGAAATGAAAATGAATGATTAGTTCTTTCACCATACACGGACCATAGTCTTTGTGGGGAAATATTAATTATTTCCTGATAATATACATTGAATTGTAATGTGAATGTTTTATTTATGTATTTTGTTGATGGAAATAAAAAATTGAATTGAGTCTCTGAGACTAGTTTTAATGATTATTTAACATAAAGAACTGTTGCAATAAATGATTTTGTAACCACATATTTGTTGGAATAGTACCAAATTTGAGTGATTTGTTGTCAGAAGTGAGAAATTTAATTTTGAGAAGAGTGATTGTATTGTCAAATGCCTTCACTTTTTGTGTAGTTCAGAAGTTGATATTGTGGTAATTATTCATATTAAATAAAAAGACTGTTTTTTCAAAATCTGTGGTTTTTAACAATGAATTGTAAGAAGTGGGGAACTTCATTCTTGTTGAAATAAACAGGTTTTGGACTTGATTTTTTTTTTGAAATTGTTGAATGAGTTGATGGTTGTTCAAAAATTGGAAATTGTTGAATGAATCTGACGAAAATTTGAATAAAAATGTATTAAGAAAAAATGAGATTCAACTTTTTTAAAGCCGAACTCAAAAAGGTGAACGATTTTTGCTTTTGATTGTTCGATCTCAAACAAACGTAACGTTGCCAATCAATTGACTGTTTTTTAAAAAGTAGTTCATGGGATTTAAAAAAAATTAATTTAATACCTTTGTCCAAGTTGCTCTAGTTGCGTAGTTCATGGGAGGGATGATGAAAAACGATTGAGAGAGAAACTAAATGGGTGGATTCCGAATCCTCGAGAAGTGATTTTGAATTTCATAACCATCTATTATTTTTGTTTAGCTCTTGGAAGGTGGAATTTTCCACCTCAAGAGACTTCCTCTGCAAGGAAAGCACTCTTCAATTCACTAAAATCCAGGATCGTACAGAAGCAATTTTTGAATGGAAGAATCCCAACCGGCAACCGAAAATAACAAAAAAGTCGGCTTAATTCGTTGGAAGATATAATAATAATTCAGCTACCGGCTAAAGGTCACAGGGAACAAGATGAAGGCGTTCTGAGCATATTTCGGCCCCAGAAAAAATTCGAGAATTGTGGGAAACTTTCATTTGTATCACGTCTATCCTTCTCAAACGTTTCCCCTCTTTGTTATTCTTTCGTGGTAGGCGGTTCTTTTGGTCGTTAATGGCAGTGAATCGGCAGTTTTCCTCTAACTACTCCTTCGTCACTTTATCGTCTTGTATTTTCCTTCTTGTTCTTCGTCATATTTTTCTTCTGATTATTCTCCTCTCTCTTGAGATATTTTCTCCACCTACTCCTCCTCCCATCTCTTCGTCATCCTCCTTCTCCTCCTCTTTGTCATCATCCCTCTCCTCCTCTTCGTACTCCTCCTCCTCTCATCTTCCTTCTTTTCCTCCACTTTTTCTCATTCTCCTTCTCTTCCTTCTCCTCATCTTCCGCATTTTCTTCTCCTCCTCCTTTTCTCACTCATCCTCCTCCTCATTCCTCTCCCTCTTCATTTCCTGCTCTTATTTCTCCTTCTCTTCTCCCTCATCTTCCTTCTTTTCCTCAACTATTCCTATTCTCCTTCTCCTCTTCTTCCGAATTTTCTTCTTCTCCTCCTCCTCTTTCACCCTCTTCATCTCCTTCTCTTATTCCTCCTTCTCTTCACCCTCCTTTCATCTTCTTACTTTTCCTCCACCTTTTCTCATCCTCCTTCTCCTCTTCCTTCTCATCATCATTCTCCTCCTTCTTCTCCTCCTCCTCCTCCTCCTCCTCCACCTATTGCTCCCTCTTTATCTCCTTCTTTTATTCCTCCTTCTCTTCTCCCTCATCTTCTTCCTCTTCTCATCTTCCTCCTCCTCCTCTTCTCTCTTATTTGTCAAATATTCTTACCAAAAATGAATTATAAACTATTTTATAAAATAAACTATAGACTACTATGAATGAATAATTGTATACTTGAATAGTTCATCCATTTTTCAATCAAATTGTATTTTTTCGTTGGGGCTACTCTTGAATAGAAATAAAAAATAAAAATTCATGTACCCTCTTTTAAAATTGTTTAACTACTTTTATATCAATCAATATGTTTTATTTGACAAAATTACATCAATATCAGTCCTTTACCATGCCAACAATTTAGCAACAGAATGAACTAGAAAACAGCAAACACGTTCACAGAGCGACTTCTCTTCCCGGACGAGTTTTATTTAATATTCGGCTTAGGAGATCAGCTATCTGGAGGGTCACTTTCACTTGCATGTAAATGCCATTAAAAAGCTTCGCTCATAGCTTGAGAACAGGGCGTGTCTGAAAGAGAAATGTGTGTACGAATGAATGAACGAATTAATGAACAATGAATATCCGAATGAATGTGGCTTGGAGAGTGGTCCTTTGTTGTTCAGTTGTGTTAGAATTGTTTTTGGGTTCCGAGTGTAGTATTGCTCAATAGTCAATTTTACTTCACTGTTCATTGAATGTGGGTAGGACGCGAACTTGAATTCAATAGTGGAACCTCAATAATATGGACCCCGATTTACTGCCCTTAAAAATCTTTGGTTTTTAAAAATGCCAATAACTGACTTGAAAATCTTTGGGACACTTATTAATAATGTAGTGCACAATTAAATCTTAATTTATTAAAAGTGCTGTGATATTAAGTGCAATATTTTACTATAATTTGTAGCTTTTATCATTCTAAATTCAAAATTTCTAGCTCATATATATTTTTGGACAGAAATTAAACTTTAACTTTCCACAGTAAAAACATAACCTATTTTTCGGACATGTTATTATTTATCAAAATTTGGGAACAGAATAGTTTTGGGCTATGCCTGTTCTATCCCGATCATATTCTTATGATTTGTAATTGTATCAACTAATAAATGAATAGAATAATAAATACAATCTATAGGTAGAGATCTTTGGTAGATTGTTCTTTCTCCTCTCCTAGTGCCTCTTTATCAACAGCACTTGAAAAAATCGCTGCCCACGTGACTGCAGATCTCTCTCAATCTGCCCCTCCTGTCACTCCAATTCACACTTTCTTTCACTCACTCTGCTTCCTTTTCTTCTCAAATCTCCAATATTAAGCATTCTTGACTCTTCGGTTTCTATAGTGAGGTCCACGTTATAATGGCAGTGGATGAAGATGGGAGAACAGCGTTGCCGATTCTCTGCCTTAATTAAGTATATTTTTACATCATTAGAAACGGATTTGGCAGCGTTGCGGAGCTGTAGAAAGATAGCGCTATCTGTTTTGTCAAATGATAGACAGGGATAGCAACACTTATGTTAATCAAATACTGCCATTATAACGTGGACCACACTATAGGACAAACAGTGCCGGTTGTACAAAAACCGGTTAAATTTTAATCGTGATTAATTTCATGAGAACCAATCAGTAAAGTCTTCTCTAATCAGATTTTGTGAAATTAATCACGATTAAAATGTAACCGGCTTTTTGTGCAACCATGCCTTATTTAATCTGATTGATCATTTAATCTACATTACTTATAGGTTTAATGATGCATTCGATTGAATAAATGCCCCCCCCCATAGTGAGGTCCACGTTATAATGGCAGTGTTTGATTAGTATTGCCATCCTTGTCTAACATTCAACAAAGCGGATAGCTCTATTTCTTTCTCGCTTTGCTCTTTTGCCAGATCGGCTTTTAACAATGTAGAATTAATAATTAATTAACAAAATATTCTATAGTGAGGTCCACGTTATAATGACAGTATTTTATCAACTTT
Source organism: Nilaparvata lugens (assembly GCF_014356525.2). NCBI lineage: Eukaryota > Metazoa > Arthropoda > Insecta > Hemiptera > Delphacidae > Nilaparvata > Nilaparvata lugens. Next base: position 20,831,665 of record NC_052516.1, read on the forward strand.
GGTTTTGCTATCCTTGTCTATCATTCGACATAGCCGGTGTTACTATTCTTTTATAGGTGCACAACGATGCCGATGACAGTGTAGAAATATAATTAATTAATGCAGAGAATCGGCATCGCTATTCTTCTATCTTTATCCACTGCCATTATAACGCTGCCATTATAATGGACCTCACTATATCTTAATTATGAAAATTCATTATGAAATAATTGAAAAATATAATTTCTTGCTTAATAAAATATGAAATAATTGAAAAATATAATTTCTTGCTTAATAAAATATAATTGTTTATTTTAAACGAGAATGAACAGTTAATATCACATTAATAAACCTGTATCAGCTACCTTCAAGAAGGCATTGACAAGATAGTGAGGATTGGCAACGTTGTTCTCCTATCTTTCTCCACTGTCATTATAACGTGGACCTCACTATAGGAACTGGTCCTTATTCATTAAATTCATTAAATACAAGCAATTCGAAGTTGTTTTTTGCTCTCCTGAAAAAAATGAAATTTAACACATACTAGTTTTCCTAAAACCAGCGACGATATGTTGAACAATGATTATAATACGATGTCAACGCTGGAATTTTTTTCCTGCTTACCAACACTTACAGTCATAATAAAGCCACGTTGCACCATATCCATTTATTGACAATAATTAATTACAGAACTCAAAATGAACCAAATAGTTGGAATCATATCTATTGAATCATAATTATAATATGGAGAAATATTGAAATAAGCCACAGTTTCAGCAACTCAAATGATCTAATCAAAATTTGCATTTGTTATCGAAGTTATTTCATACAAATAGAGTTTGTAACGCAAATGATCTAAAAATTTCAAAAGATTAGGAACATGTTTTGAAATCAGTAAAGGAAATGATTAAAGAACAGTACGTGATGGAGTCGACCTTGAGTAGTAAGATTCATGAATGAAGTAAATATAGTATTGAGTAGTTTGAATTTATTTTTCAAGTTTCTCTCTACAAAACCCGAGTCCCTGAAGTTTCTGTGTAATTGAAACATCTGGCCCTTTCAAAAGCCTGTTCGGGAAATCATTGAACAATAACCGTAAACTACAGACTACAACAAATAATAACCACAATGCAACTCAACTCCATTCAAAGAAACAGAAAAACGAAAGTGATTTTTGTTTCCTCTAGTTAGATTCACTTTAAACTGTCAGCATTCCTCATGAGGTAGCACCGATGCTTCCCATTCAATCAATGCTGACAGTTCTGCGTAGATCTCACATTGTAAGATTCTCTTTCAACTGTCAGAATTCCTCATATGGTAGCACCAGTTCTTCCCATTCAATCAATACTGACAATTTTAAGTGAATCTCAACATAGCACGATTCACTTACAACTGTCAGATTCCCTATAATATACCATTCGTGTTTCCCGTTCAATCAACACTGACAGTTCGAAGGTGTGCGTCAGGCGGCATTCCTCTGTTTAGCCCGAGGGGCTGCCGGCTAAAAACAGTACAATAAACTCTCACAAGTTATTGTCGATAAATAGTTATCGTAATCGTAATAATAATGATAAATATCAAGCCGTACATAGACTTGTTCCTTTGTTCGAGAGCTATCAACCACGCCTTTTCTTTGAACTAAGAGAGCAGATTTTGAAACTCTGGAACGGATTTCAAAGTATTAAATACAGTGAAGAGATTGATTGCAAATTGAAATACAGTACTGAATAATAAAAGCGGTTGTATAAAAAAAGAGAGAGAACTAAAAGATAGAGAGTGTAAGAGTGAGACACAGAGAGAGAAAGAGGTAGTGATAAAGTAAAGAGATGTAGTGTGTATAGTGTAAAGTGTGTAGTGTATAATATAGTGTATATAGTGAGTAAACAGTAAAGAGTAGTGAGATGAATAAAGATGGTAAGAGAGATTAAAGTAATGGGGAGGAGGTATTAAAATATATTTTTCATGGACGTATCAAGTTTATGGTTACTACTCACTAATGGAATTCTAAATTTTAGTAGATTGAGATACATAAACTATATTATATATCATTAGAGACTTTCAGTTACGCATAATTATAAAAATTACTATGAAATAAACTTATCCAATGGTAAAATGTAATTTGTTTGAGCACTTATACGTGCTATTAAAATATTAGTAGGTATAGCTTTCTAGTGACCTTTTACCACAGTGTATACTAACATTTTATACACTTTTTTGGATTCTAAATTTCTAAATAATTCAATGTTTTCAAGTTTCGAAAACTTGACAGTTTGCAGTTTGATGCAATATTTTTATTCTTTTCGGTTTTCAATCTAATTGAATTCTAAATTTTGGTTTCTATATGTCTGGACTCGGAATTTGATTCAAAATAAAGCAACATAACCTACTTTTTAGACATTGGCTTACTACTATCAAATATTCGGAAAGGGAACAGTTTTGGCCTAGGCCTGTTGGTCCTTTTCTAATCATGTATTTGATTTGTGCATTTGGTAATGTAAATGAATATAAAAGACAATTTAGAAATGCATATTTTAACTCTCTTATCTGAACTACATCACACATATTTGGAATAAAATAAAAATTTTGTGAATTTTTTTCACTTATAATTTATAAAATGGTTGGATAAAACTTTTGAAAATTTATGATAAATGGTCTGTAAATTCGAAGTCGTAACAAAAACTTCATAAAATTTTCTCCTCTTCTCATCAATAGAAGACCTACACTGTATATGCAGTCTGCATTCTTCAAACATTTTCTTTTGACTTGATCTTGATTGACTGTTGCTCTAAATCCATTTTTACGGTCTGTCTTCAACATAATCCTGTTCCTGATACCCTAAATATATCCAAGGTAACCTAGTTGTGTTTGAATTCAGTTGTGAACAATCTTAAGGCCCTTTTATTACAAATCTGAAGGAAATTTAATGCTTAGATATATGGTTGATTTCATTTGTGTTGTACAGTAGCTGGAATTCAATCGTGAAGAATATTTTGAAGCTCTTTTATTATAAGAGAATCCAATTCCCAGGTATATTTATGGATTCCAGTTCTGTTTGAATTCAAGATAATCCTTTTTCTGATACCCTAAATAATCTGAATTCAGGTGTGATCTGTGAACAATCTCTTATAGCTTTTTTTTTTAAATACAAGGGGATTTAATGCCCAATGGAATTCAATGAATTCAATACACAGCAGGTAGATGTGAGCTGTTTTTAAATGAATTGGAGATTAGAGCTCAGAGGTGACCCTGCCTGGTAAACGGAAGCTTCAATGTTACGGTGCTCTTGGTGTCATGGCGGAAACATTTGAATTTGAATGATACTGATGACGTCACGGGCTGAACATAATCATTACCATCATCATCACCATTATCATTCTTTAGTTACCCTGTCACACTGTTGAGGTCTAGTTCACTCATACACAAATATATCACATTCGTAAACAAACTCTCAATATTCCTCTGTGATTGATCATTGAATTTTTTCACTTCTATTCGAATATACTTATTTCAATTTAATTACAAATAATTCTACACCCTTTATTTTTATTCCAGACACGACTATTTTCGGACGATTAAGTAATTATTTGTAATCAATCTTTCAAGTACCCCTTTCAAAATTCTTCTCATTTATTCATCATCACTGTTTCCCAGTATTTTTCAATTTACTGCATTAACTTTATTCTCGAATGGTTTCCATTCGAGTTAGAATTTCATTAGGCTTTGTTTTTTGATTGTTAAATAATTTCGTTGAATTTTCGTCTTATTAAGGTGCGTACAGATATACGCGCCGCGAACATGAGCAATTCACTTTTAATCACCTGACTATATCTGTATTTTTACAGAGAAGGTAAGATACAGATATAAAAAGCTTGGCATCATCTGATTAAAAGTGAATTGCTCTTGTTCGCGGCGCGTAAATCTGTACGCACCTTTACATGCTATCAATATATTATAATTTTTACACATCATTGTTTGTTTTGTTCTGTTTTCAATTTTATGTCATTGCTATTATTTTCTGTTTATTTATTTTTGTTTTTCGTTCTTTTCATTTTTTAGAAAACGGAGGAACGCTCAATTCCTATAGCGGTTCGAATTCACAAGTCATTGGAACTAGCTGACGATAAGTTCTATGTGATAACATGTGGCAAGGCTGGATTCAAGAACTCCAGGTTCGTCATAATTTCTTCATTATTTATATTTATCTGATTTATGTGCATGGATACACAACTAATATACAAAACAAAGAAATAGATTGAAAAAAGAAAACAAGTGCCAAAACCAAACGAAAGTTTACCAAAGGAAAGTAAGTCTACTTCTTGTTTCTTTTCTTGTTGTGAAAATAAAAATTAAATAAATATTATCTTCAGTTAATCTCATCCTATTCGATAATACTAATCATAACCATCAAGAAAAGATAGATTAAAATATCCCATGGTATAGGGCTTTTTTATTCTATTTATTTATTACATTTTACATTTCGCAGTCAACTCAAGCCGAAAGTCCTAGTAGTTCTTTTTCAGGAAGCTGTGTGACGCTGATAGTCTCTCATACTGTGTCGTTCTTACACTCTTACACTCCCAACAAAACAGTAATAATGGCCAGAAGTTGACAGTAATCGGCTAGTTTACAAAAATCGGTTTGAAATTTTGATTTTTTTCCATAAACGATAATATTATATACCATGGGATTCCTTCTTATGCTATCTTTTCTCTCTGTCATCACTTATAGCGTTACCTGATAGTCAGGAGATGATGTTAAATTATGTCTAGTTAAATTATAGATAATTAAATTAATTGTATTAAATTATCAGTCAAATTTTGACTGATAAAGACTTCGATAATCTAAGACAAGACAGAGTAGCCTATAAATACTCGATAATCGATACAGATTTTCCAATGAGTTGAAGAGAGTTGATATTATGCAAGCATGGAAGTTTCCAGGAGATTTCCCTTTCAGCTCTTTGAATGTAACACAAGGTTTTATGTTAATCAAGTGGCACGAATCAAATGGGTGCAGCAGCATTATAATAGAAAATGGAGTTTACTTTGACGTCCGTACAAATTGAAGGTGAACAAATTAAAAGTAAGAAGTGTTCCAGCTATCTCGGAGATAGAAGATAATATTGAGAGATTTTTGTGAATTGATTATTTTTTTCTCGCATCAAAATCAATTTTAAAACAATTATGATATTCGTAAAAAAATAAGATAAATTCTTATATCAAAAGCAACTGCAATTTATATGTAAATAAAAAGACATTGATTTCTGCAGTGTATATTACCTACTTTAAATAAGTAGGATAGAGATTTGTTCTAAGTTGAATGTTATTCCAAAGGTTGTCTGGAGATTTTCAAGCATTCAAGTTCCAGTTTGAAGCTTTGAGTTCCAAAAATATTATTTTTTATGTAATTCAAAATATTTTATACGAATCTCAATCAATCTAAATCCATACATTCCATATCTATCATTATTTTGCCTTATGTGAAGAATTTAACAATTCCATTCAGATTTAAATATTTGAATCTTAATTTTCCCTTTAATATTTCCTTGGCCCCCAATTCACAACTATATCTCTATTTGAAATGTTTTGATTATGAAGATCATTACAGACCATAATTATTTGATGACACGATATTATTTGCATTAACTTCTTGTTAAAAGTAGTCTACCATTGTAAAGATGCTATTATGGCAGTCATCCATAACAAAAAGGAATGCCGCCATTGCTGTGACGTTTGTGCTAATAGTGGGAGTGACTTGTCCACACCAATGGTAGACGTTCATTAGTCCACCAATTATATCGCTTGCTTATTACTATCTATAGTCTGCTGCTCTGTACTTCTGTATCAAAGTAACACAAATTGAAAATTGTGATTTCCAAACCCACAATTTCGTTGAATATTTTCAATGATTAATTTCGATTACAATTTGAACGAAAAGCAAAACCACTTTTTAATAGCATAATTTGACCATTCTGTCTTTTATTCCGTTAGGGTTACTCTTGAATATAAATGAAAATTGAAATCTAAGGTTTATCACTTGATAATGGCATTATATAGCCGACAAATTTTGTGAATAAACAATTTTAAAAAGAGTACTTAGATTTCTATATTTATTTATATTGATCATTCTAAACTGGAGATCGTTCGAACTGGAGACTTAGATCGAGGTGAGCCGACCCCAAATAATGGGAAAAAGGCAAGGAGGAACAGAGATTGATCATTCTAAATTTATTTAGACTATTCAGTAATAGTCAATTAGTTGACTAATGCTCGACTAAACAGATATCTAATTTGCATTATCTACTAGCGAATACTTTAACTGTATTTTATTGACAATAAATTATTGTGATCAACTATTTATTTTTCCTCATTATGAATCATCAAGCTTCATAGATACTTGTCACAAAAACCAGAATCAAGGCTATTACCGCATTAAGTTATAAAATTCAAACAGTTACTTAGCAGAGCTGACTCATGTCCTGTTAGGGTGTTGAGTAACATCAGTATGTTACCTGCTTTTATAAAAATACTATAAAACCGGAAAGGTGAATGGATAATCTCCTAGAACGGTATGTTGAGAGAGAAAATAAGAAAGAAGAGAGAGTGTGTGAGTGGTCAGTATATTCGTATATGTGTTTCAAAGAGAGAGAGAGTGAGAGAGAGAGAGAGAGAGAGAGAGAGAGAGAGAGAGAGAGAGAGAGAGAGAGTGAGTGTGTGTGTGTGTGTGTGAGAGAGAGTGATAAAGAACTGTTAACACCATTATAAATGGTTATGTTAAAATATGCGAGCTGACTGATAATGACAGGTAAAAGTAATGTTATTTATGGGGATAATACCTTCTTGGTATACCTTCTTCCAGTTGCTCTCCTCATCGCTGTCTCTCTCTCCTCATCACTCTCTCTCACTCTCTCTCCACTCATATCTCTCCAGAAGATAATCCATCTAAAGTAAGTCGCTGCAGGTAGAGGAGAAATCAGGTTGCGTAACTGTACCGAATATTACAGATGGAATTTGATGCGACCTACACCCACAACTATAGTGAAATTCACTTCAAACTGTCAGCATACGTATGTATAACATCGATGCTCCCCATTGAAACAATGCTGACTAGAGTGAATCTTACTTTGAAAATAGTTTTGCGCTTCAGAAGTTGGCATCTGTGAATCGTTTTGTTACGCACGGTTGCTTGCTGCAAATATTGTAAACTAAGTATTGCTTGTAATGGTTCACTAGGTCATGTGCCTTGATAAAATATGTATTAGTACATATTTCGAATTACAAATTTGGCATCTCTTAAGGGCCGGTTTCCGAGCTCGGGATTTAGCTAAGTTCTAGACTTTAAACAGCTGGAATCAGAAAATTGGCTTGCCAAAACGGGGTGTAGGCCTAGTGGCAGTTTTTACTTTCCTTGCCCTACTACCAAAGGTAAGGAAAGTATTGCTTTCCAAAAATAATTAAGATATCCTAATTTCAAGTTTTCTATACGTTTCAAGGTCCCCTGAGTCCAAAAACATGATTTTTGGGTGTTGATCTGTGTGTGTGTGTGTGTGTGTGTGTGTGTGGTGTGTGTGTGTGTGTGTGTGTGTGTGTGTGGTGGTGTGTGTGTGTGTGTGGTGTGTGTGTGTGTGTGTGTGTGTGTGTGTGTGTGTGTGTGTGTGTGTGTTGTGTGTGTGGTGTGTGTGTGTGTTGTGTGTGTGTGTGGTGTGTGTGTGTGTGTGTGTGTGGTGTGTGTGTGTGTGTTGTGTGTGTGTGTGTGTGGTGTGTGTGTGTGTGTGTGTGTGTTGTGTGTGTGTGTGTGTGTGGGTCAATCTCCAAATAACGTACAATTTCAGTACATACATTTTAAAAGTATGAACTTTTGTAAAAAAAATTGAAAAAAATGTTTTTGGTCAGTTTTTACAAGTACAAATTTATGGTTTAAATGGCCGAGATCGTTACTTGATATAAACATGTTTTTTTTATATATCAAATTTTCACATGTCCACGGACATGATCGTTGTGTCCACCGACATGATTGTGGTGTCCACGGATATGATCGTTGTGTCCACGGACATGACCGCTGTGCTCACAGTCATTAGGGCTGTTCCAAAGTGCATGATAAAACATAAGGGATTAAATAAAGAATTGTTCAATAAACAATGAGTTAGTTTGTTTATTATTTGGTAAATCTTAGGTAGAATAGTGTCTGGTACAACATCAAAATGTACCGTAAGTGTGTGTACTAAACATAATTTTACAAAATAAGATAGTCATCAAATTTATGTTCAAATTTAAATGAAACAAGTCTGTCATTTTTATAGTTGAATGAAGGTGGCTTTAATCTTTTCTCAATTTGGTCATAGTCTATTAAACATTTGTCCTCAGGTTCGGGCCACTTAAAAACATTGTCACCGATATTTCTTCCACACCGAACAAAAATTCCTTCAGTCTCAATGATCTGCTCCACAATAGCAATGTAGTACTTGATGCTGCGCTTCCCAGGAAATTTTACTAGGAGCCAATCCCCATCTTCAGGGTTCTTGAAAGTCTCACCACCTAAAATTCATTAGTTAAGGAAAATAGTGCTTGCACTATTTATTTATTTATTTATTTATTATTATAGTGCTTGCAAGATATTTGACAACTGTTCCTAGGCCTATTACCTGTGACCTGTAGGCCTATTACACTGGACAAATGTTTGTACCTTTTTAGTTTGTGCACACAGTGTTTTTGAAAATTATCTTGTGCTATGACCTGTTACCATTTAAAAAAAAGTGTAGGTTGGTTGTTTTTGTTATATACACTTCAAGAATAAAATACTTATCCAATTTTATAACTATACAGTTTAAGAAACCCAGTCTTGAAGCCCTGGTATACTATTTTTGTAACAATGGTTAAGCATACTCTGTAAAAAAATATTAGTATTGATAATTTTGTTGTATAAAGGATACAGTGTGTAGCAGTCGAGGTCTTGAATGAAGAGTTGTTCCTATTTTTCAGTTTGTCCATGGAAGTTTTGGTCTTACCACCTAAAATTCATTAGTTAAGGAAAATAGTGTAAGATCTTTAACAACTGTTCCTAGGCAATCCAATTTTAGAACTATACAGTTTAAGAAACCCACAGTGTAGATTTGGTATGTCAGTCTTAAATTTTAATACTATTTTTGTAAATTGGTTAAGCCTACTCTGTAAAAAATAGTAGTATTCTAGAGAATTTTGCTGTAAAAAGGATACAGTGTGTAGAACTTGAAGCAGTCGAGGTTTTGGTATTTTGTCCTTGAGAGTGTTGCAAGTTTATCTGTCCAATATGGAAATGTTTACATTTTTGGTTTGGAGCACATAACATACATGTAAGACTTCTTACTTGGATCAGGTTTTTATTAGCTTCTGCCCAACAGATTTCATGAGTTTTGATGGTCCCTTTAAACTTGGGTAATGTAAGTTGAAGATTATCGCACTCCAAAACCTCCTCATGAGTAACATATATCACTTTTACTCCAGGGCAGTGTAGACTCAACTGTTGTACCAAAACAGGTACAGTAGGTATATCTACTCCTTTTGATACTAAGTTGTCAGCTGTTCTTTTCAGGACACCGCCAACTCCATCAGCAGCTCCCTTGCCATGCCGGCTTCTAGGTAATGCCAATTGACACTACTTACACCCAACAGAGATGTCAGATATTCACCAATGAGAACAAACATTTTTCTGTTACGATATTGACTGGAGGGGCCATCGCTTACAAAATGCATTTTTGAAAGATTTGGTATTAAGTTTTTAATTTCTTTGAAAATCGGTTTGAGATGTCCACAAACAGCAACTGCATCATGGCGCCTTTCTTCAGATACAGTGCAAAAACAAACAGATTTCAAATCTTCAGTGACTTTATCTTTGTAGTATAATATTGAAGTGTGCAAAGTAGCTTGATTTCTTGATCCTCCAAAGTGCAAACTCTGGATCTCTTCTGTATACTTACAATTATAATTCTCTGAGTAGTCCATGTGTAATAAACCCTCATTTACTTTCAAGTTTTCCTTTGCTTGGCGGATGGCTCGATACTGGTGTTTTATATTAAGAACATGGATCAAAAATTTGTTCAACAAACCTCTAAATAGTCTAACAAGCATTTCTTTTGTAGTAGATCTGTCTTCTTTCACAGTTTTTTTCTTTTTCTTCTTGATTCCCTTAATTTCTACTTCTACTTCAATAGTGTTCCAATAAAAATAGTTAATGGTGTCATTTTTGTTGTCATCATTCAAGGCTATATCAATGTTTCTGAGTTTACAGATTACACATTTCCTTTGAAGACAAATTTCGTTGGTTTCTCCATCACAAGTAAGGCTCGATAACAAATCTTTAGTATTTTTCTCAGTGATTAGTTGTGAACTATTCAACTTTGAAACAACGAGTTCCATATTTGTATGGAGTTTACACAAACAAGTGTCTCTATTTTTACAATCAGGGATGGTAATCCAAAACGGTCTAAGTTTACAAAACTTGGAGTAGCTCATGTCGTTGTGGTTTTGGTAAGTGGCTGTAAACTTTTTGTGAAGATTCTGCAGAGAATCTGTTAATAGCCGTTTCTGCATTTTTACTTTTTTTCGTGTTATTGTTTCCTTTTTTCCTGCACACTGCTTACTGTGCTCATCTTGGGACAAAAAATATGTAACATCTTTCCTCTCACACACTAGTTTGTGAATGTTTTTATTGTTAGTTTTCAAGTTTGTGGTTCTGCGAGAAATAATATCCCTAACTTTAGACATCATTCGATACTTCTTGATTATTTTACCACTTAAAAATGTGGCTAGACATCTCTTCCTATTTAGGCTTTTTTCTTCTTTAAAGTTAACATTAATCTGATTTTTAAGCACTTCTCCAAAAACAAGTTGTTTTTTAATTTCATTTGAACAATTTTGTCCTTTTAACATATGCTTAACTTTTTTCCTTGGTGTCACTTCAATTGGACTTTTTGATCTCTGAATTCTTTTACGTAAAGTTTCAACCTTTCTTCTCAATGTAGCATTTTCGTCATGTAACTTTTTATTCTCTTTTTTCAACATTTTCCTATTTTTTCTCTGTCTTCTTTTTCCGCTTTCCACTCTAGAAGTAGATGGCTGATTTCTCTTTTCTGGTGGTGGAGTAGCAAAAGCATCTGGACTGGATGGTGGGGTATTAGCATCTAAATCATTTATAAGTTTTTCCTGATGCTTTATTTTTTCTCTGTAGGTTTTTGAACATTGCTTCCATTGTTTTCTGAGAATTCTTTGTTGTCGGGTTGGCATTTCATTTATTGGCTTTCTTTGGGCTTTTTTCCTCTCTCTGTCTTTTTTTCTTGCTTCTTCAAGTTTTTCAGGATCTTGCTTCAACTTCTCCCTAGCTCTCTGCATACTTAGTTTCTTGGCTTCTCTTCTTTTGGCTAAATATTTTTCAGTATTCACTTTCTTTTTCACTCTTGCCATGACCTAAAATATAAATTTTTCAGATTAAAAAACAACAATATTTTTCACTGGTATGTAATTAAGGGCGGTCCTACTTCTATAAGAATGTAAAGTTAACTAATTTACCAATATAACTCATATCAAGATTGAAAAACACTAGGATCATGATAAATGAAACAAAGAAGTTCAAAAAAATTTTTTTTATGTTGGACTGCTATTAAAAAAGATATTTTTCAGAAACTACTGGTAGTTCAGGTGATGTTTCCACCCCCTACCCCCGCAAATATGAGCCTGTGTGAGGCAATTTTTTGTAATTTAGGGACACGCACTTCTAATTCACACAAATTTACCCTTTTTATGTTCAAGTTGGTCCAATAAATAAGCAAAAGGGACTTTCTAAAATTCACTTCAAATTTATAATATATAAGCCTAATAGGCCTAGTTGTTTTTGCAAAGTAAACAGTTGCCCAGCAATAGCTACAGAGGATAAACCATGCTATGAGTTTTCTCGAAAACGGCTATAACGATTTTCTTCAACTTTATACCATGGATAGCTATTTATAAGCCCTATCAACTGACATGAGTCTCATTTCTAGGGAAATTGCAGGAGCTCCGTAATATTTTTGAGAAAAATGGCGGATAATCACTAAAAAACCATGGTTTTCTCGAAAACGGCTCTAACGATTTTTTTCAAATTCATACCATGGATTTATAAGCCCTATCAACTTACATGAGTCTCATTTCTGGGAAAATTGCAGGAGCTCCGTAATATTCTTAAGAAAAATGGCTGATATTTACTAAAAAACCATGTTTTTCACGATTTTCTCAAAAATGACGACCGATTTTTTTCAAATTCATACTGTATAGTTATTTATCAGCTCCATCAACTGGCATGAGTCTCCTTCCTGGGAAACTAATGGGGGGTCTACCCCATTCTTGAGAAATGGACTTTGTAACCTCCTTCTCGTGTATGATGTAGGTAGGTAGAGCAGTTTATAAAGAGAACACATAGTCGATATATTTGATCTGTAGAACAGCTGTTTTGACGACTTTAAAAAAAATAATCGAATTTCACAATTTACACAAATAAAAGGAAAAAGTACTCTGAAAACAATTATTGTATTATATACACATATACAGTAGTCTGATCAAAGTTTCAAATATGTTGCCGCCAATCGTCATTATGTTATTCCCCTAAATTATTCTCGTTAAAGAATGAGGCTTGCAGTTCAATGAGCAAGGAAAGTTGTGTGAGTGTACCACACCAGATTTTTATGACAGTAGTCGCAGTTTCTATTTTCTCATATATATCAATGGAAACGTTTTTCCTTGACGAAGTCAAACATTCCTAAATAATTCAAAACAGCAGAAGCTTTTATTATTTTATATTTATTTGATTTTGTGTTCAATTTTATAGTTTTTCGGAATTTAATTCAAATGTGACTATGACAACGACTACGACTACGCCCCGTTTCGGAAAGCCAATTTTCTGACTCCAGCTGTCTAAAGTCTAGAACTTAGCCAAATCCCGAGCTCGGCAACCTGCCCTTAGTTGTTTTGTTGAGCATGGTTGGTTGCTGAATATATTTCAAACTAAGTATTGGTTTTCAAGTTATGACGATTTACTATTCCTGTGCCCTAATATAATTTGTTGTATTTTTACGTATTTCTAAGATGTGAAAACTGCAAAATATTGGTTTGTTTTACTGCAAGTTTTGCTAGTAGATTATTATTTGTGTCAAAATATAAAGTAGAATTTTTCTCATATTTAGCACTCTATTCCTCACTTCTCATTGGTTGTTGTCATGGCAACGTAATTGCTACTTTATCATTGGTTAGTTTGTGATTGGCTAAATTTTCTTACCCTAAAAATAGGTAATGTATCTCAATAAAAGTCGCCCCTAGGGCTAGGCACTAGCCTAGTATGTGTTGTAAAAAAACCGACTCTGCCATAATTTGAACAAGTTTAATCACTTTTAATTCTAATACATTTTTGATAATATAAAAATACAAATTAAATGATGCTAGTTAATTCGTTTGAAAAGTACTCAATCTGTTGCCGTAGAAGATACTGAATATTGATAATACATAGATGTATATTATTTTGTCCTCACCTACTCTAGTACATGGGTTTCCCATAGTTGAGAGTAGGTTAATTTCCAATAGAATTAAATTCCATATTTTTTATAGTGTAGTTTTATTGATTGTATTTTAGATATTTTGTACTTTTTATGTTTTAATTGCTTGTTTGTATTTATTATTATGTTTTTACAGGAACGAGAAATCCCTGGTGTCCTTGAAGATTCTCGAAAAAGGTCGAAAAATGCAAGAAGTTATGTTTGGTCATGGCTACACGCTTAGAGCCGATGTTTCCAAGCCAGATGGTGAGTTCGATTCAATGCAGATAAAATAATTTCAATTAAACTTGAACATTGGACATTCTACAGCATTCTTCTTTAATTGGAGTTGCATGTTTCTTGATTTTGTTTTACAGTGAGTGTCTCTTGAAACTTCCAGCATTCCTCATAATATAATAGCTTCAATGTTCCCCATTCAATCAATGATGACAGTTTAAAGTGAATTTCATTGTAGAATTTGTCGTATTCATCGTGAGAAAAGAGAGTTTGAACTAATTGAATAGATTGTTTCATTCGATTAAATCTTATGCTTGTCGCAAAGTCTCACAAATAATGAATTTTGAATGACAGTTAATCTAGAAAATTCAGTTTAAATAACGACTAAATCGCACGGACAAATCACTAAAGCTGGGTTTACACCAGAGTTATTAACAAAATGTTATTAATTTTATCCTTGTAGATTCTATTAGATTGAACGGAACTTGACAAACACATATTATGTTTATCATGTGTATGATAAGTTATGTTCTATCTAATAGAATCTATAAGGATTAAGTTATTTACATTTTGTTAATAATTTTGGTGTAAACGCAGCTTAAGGGCCGGTTTCCGAGTTCGGGATTCAGCTAAGTTCTAGACTTTGAACAGCTTGAGTCAGAAAATTGCCTTTCCGAAACGGGGCGTAGTCGTAGTCCACGTTTTAATTCAATTTCGAAAAACTAGAAAATTGAACACAAAATAAAATTAAGAGAAAATAGTGTAAAGTTTCAGCTATTTTGAGTTATTTAGGAATGTTTCATTTCGTCAAGGAAAAATGTTTCCAATTATAGAAATGAGAGAATAAAGATTATCAAAAAAACTACTAATACGCCCCGTTTTGGAAAGCCAATTTTCCTCTAGATGTTTAAAGTCTAGAACTTGGCTAAATCCCGAGCTCGGAAACCGTCCCTAAAATGCATTATATCAATATTACAGGGTCTAATTATTGAGCTGAATCAAAAGATTGCTGCATTCAATGTCTTGAATAATTTCTTCATATTTTCTTATACGAGTTACATCAAATCAAATCACTTTTATTTTGACATCATACAATAATGACACTTTACATAGTGATAAATTATGTAGATTATATAAACTTATCCAACTAGGATTTAACAAGAACAAAATGAATGCATTCTGCATTGTCACACAAATTTTCCTAAATAATTAATTGCAAATTATCATTCTACTGAGAAAATACTAGTTTCTGATTATCGGGTTAATTTATTTTGTTTTATTCTATTTGAAGAACTGTAATATATCCTGTGTATTGTGTCTCAAGAGGCAATTATATCTCCAAAACATTGCAGTATTTCGAAAAATCGCTTAAATAATAAGGTGCTAGAGTCTTTCTCTATTTGGGGGATATTCTCATAATCTATTGAAATTGAAATTGGAATTACCTATCTTTATTCTTCTTCTTAGGAAGTACAAACAATACAGAATATACATATACAAAACTTGAAGAAGGTTCCTCACATGCAAAGCGTGTGTGCGAGGAACGAGTTCTCTACAATTCCATATACTTAAATATACAATGATACAATACAATTGAAAAAACACAAAACAATTTCAACTAATAAGTACCCACACTATAATAATGGAAAGAACTGGCTTATACACTCTCGGTATAGGAAAATTATGTTTGACGCATCATCACGTCTGAACTACTGGACTGATTAACTTGAGAGTTTGCATATGGATTCTTAATTAACCGAGGATGGTTATAAGCCTATTATCAATTCTTCAAGGTTTCAGTTTCTCAAGTTTTAAAATATACCCTTGCGGAGCACGGATCTAGTATAGAATAAATAATAGAGAGTGAATAATAGGAATAGCAGAGGCAAATAATCTAGGTATCTGAAAATAATTAATCGGTATGTTTACTCTATACGAGGTACATAATAGCAAGCGACAGTGATATTTACTTCAAACTGTCAGCATATCTTATTACCAATCCCAATGTAAATGAATCTATCTAACCAATGCTAACAGTTTGGAGTGTATTTCACTGTACTGTACATGAAAGAAAGTATTATGGAACGTGAAGGACATTTGAGACAGAATTCTATCCTGTTTGTCGAAAAATGTAACCTATTTGTTCTAAATTAGTCATACAACATACAACAATGCTTTCAAGAACTGGTACATCCGGTAAACACTATGCATCTACTAAATACAATAAGATATTCATGGAACCTATGATGATGTAATAGTAAACATCACACCTCTTTTCAGTATTTGTGAACTTATTATGTTTGATGTTTATGCTCTTTCACTTTTATTTACGCATGACAGTGTCTTTCATAATTTCCGTTTTGCGGGAAATGTGTCAACACTGACAAAGAATATTCTTGGTTAATTTTGAAGACTGAAAATACTCTGGAGACTACTGAAAAGCTTATTAGAGTGGCCACTAACGACAGGACAAGTGCGTTGAACATGTGTGTCATACATTGTTGTGCTATTACAGCAAAAGGCTTCAAAGAAAACTGTACACACATGTTCAACGCACTTGTCCTGTCGTTAGTTGCCGCCTTCAAAATAAATAAAATATTTGTATTGTACAGTAAATTAACAATTGAATTCAAGCATTTTAATAAGTTATTAGCTAGTAAATAACTCGTTTGAAGAGTATGCTTTCATTTACAATTGAAATACGTATATTTTTAATATATAATTAAAGGTGATGGTTTCTTGATCCATTCCGAGCTGCGATGTATTAACACACTTTTTTTTCGATGTATTTCACACGACATGCAGTCAAATATTTAAGTAAATAATCAAAATCTTTTACTTACTGACTGTAGTCGTAGTTGACTTTCGTCCGTCTTGCGATCATTGTCAACAGTCACTAGACAGTCACTAAACTGTTGAAAATGATCGCGAGTCTACAGTCTCCGTAAGTAAAGCCGCGTTTACACCAAAGTTATGAACAAAATGTTAGTAACTTAATCCCTATAAATTCTATTAGATTGAATGGAACTTGACAATCACATAATTATGATCATCATGTGTATGATAAGTTATGTTCAATCTAATAGAATCTATAAGGATTAAGTTATCAACATTTTGTTAATAACTTTGGTGTAAACGCAGCTTTAAAGATTTTCATTATTTACTCAAATGTTTGACTGCATGTCGTGTGAAATACATAGAAAAAGTATTAAAAGTGTTAGATAATTCAAATTTTGAATCTATTTTAGATCTGACTATTGTATTTATTGGTCTCAATATTAGATACAATAGATCTGATTATTGATTGTACTAGATCTGTCCATCTGGTTATTGGTCATTTTTCAATTCTCTATTAATTTATTTGAGTCAAGCTATCTTGTTTGTATCAAGAGTGCCACCTTGGTTGAAATCAAGGTACCGAGAATATTATTATTAAATGAAAATCCAAATTAAATGCTGTAATTCACCCCGAAGACTTCTGCTACTGCAAATATCTACTGCAGCTACTGCAGGGTAAACAGCTAGATGGAAATTCGATGAGCGCTACAATTCAAAAATTATTTGTCAGCCCGGGAATTTCCATCTGTGTACCGAGAATACATTCTAGGTATAATACATTCTTGTATTCTAGATACATTGGTTGAACTACAATAATTGGTTGATATGAAATATGGAGTATATTCAATTTTTTAACCCTTGACATCTTTTTGTGTTGTCATACAATCACATAGTTGTCATCAATGATCATAAATTAGAACAATAATGTCATCTTATGATGAAACGTCAGTGATACTCACTTGAAATAGTCAGTATTTGTTGAATGGTTAGCAGTGATGTAGTTAATAAGGAATTCTGATAGTTCGAATAGAATCTGATTATAGTCATTTACAATATCCGTTAATGTAGTCATCCAATTGCACTATATCCGGTTTTAACACTTATTACGCATTAAATCAATTATTATAATTACTGTACAGGAACGCTGCTCATACCTGATGTCATTCTAACCAATCATCACACCCATGAAACAATCCTGTCATCAATGAATAATTCACATGTGAACTCATTACTACCACAAAGAAGAAGGAATTTCTCATTCTCTGTGTTACTGCAGATGCAAATTGTTGTGACCTTGGAATTTGAAAATTGATTTGTTGTGAAACGTCAATACAAGAGTTGTTGATGGTATCTTGACCAGGAAGTAGTGAGTAGCCTACTGACTAACCTGTGAGAAACAAATTGTTCTTGGTATATTGATGACGTAAAACTTGTCATAATTGTATCGATATTGGATTGATTTGTATCGATGATAAGACGGATTATGTATGATTGTCAAGAGTCGATATAGTTATGAATTGAGGAAGTCTAATGTAGAGGGAGAGAGTGAGATTCAGATTCCTTTAGAGCGAGAGAGAGAATTGAATGTAATAATTGTGTTTATTGAGGACGGATTTAGGACTCTAGGTTCTCTCTGCCACACAACCCTGAGACTGAGAGAGTGATCGTAGGATTTCATTGAGAGATTGCGAATGTTAACTGCTGCAACTCATTGTAGGTATGATTCAAGATTTAAGGAATTATGTTCCCTGAAGATCTATTATCTATGAAGATTTTAGTCAAGAGTGTTTGTGAATGAAAAGTTGATTCAAATAAAGCTAGTCTTATCCTACAGGAACAAACGCCACTTGTTTTGTCTAAATTTGTCGCCGCTTCATCCAATACTCTATCAAGTAGTAATTTTAAGTTTTAATAAAAAGCCTCAAGATTTATTCATTTATTTATACAATCACAAATCATATAAATATGATTAGGAAGAACAACAGGCTTGACCCAAAACTGGGCTTGGCCATAGCATTAATATCTTTTTTTTTTATTTTTTTACCGAATTAACTATTAAAAGAAAAACCGGCACAGGCCTGTTAAAACTTAGTATTGGCGTGAAGCAGTTTCAAGCTGACCCAATATTAATTACATTACAGACACAGTTATTAGTTTTGCATAAGTGTTTCAATAATTTTTATAAGTGAGAATTTCAAATCAATTCCCATTTTCATAACTTAGGCTATACATACAACAAGTAATAGATGTCAATAATTTTTAAATTATTTACAGAAATACAAATCTCAGTAGCCTTTTTGAATTATTTTATCACAACATGCTTCGGACATTAATGCCATTTTCAAGTGATTCTCAAATGAATGTCCGAAACATGTTGTGATAAAATAATTCAAAAAGGGTACTGAGATTTGTATTTCTATATATATTACAAGTAGCCCTAAACAGGAAAGAGACAATTTTTAAAGTATTACAATAATATTCAATTCAATTTAAATCTTAATCCTGTAATAATTATTGAATCAATTGAACGAAAAATACAATAATAGTGCAAAATAGATTGTAAGATTGTAATATTTCCCCAAAATTTCGTTCTTATAATTTCAAGGATTGAATAGAGCGTTCTGGATTAATGTTTTTTGAATGTGCTGTTATTGTTTCTTATTTATTGTTAGGGCTTGATGTTGGAGAAACACAATAACATACATTTTATATACTATTATATTTCACAGTTGTGTTGTGAGTGATGTTGTGGTACTTTTCCATAATAAAAACACAAATTTGAGTTTTCACTATTATATTCATTAGAAGTTCTATGGTTTTAGGCTTTTTCATTGGGTAGTAGGCTCTATCCTTGGATAGTAGGTAGTATGATCTACTGGCACTGATTACTACTTCTGCGACTGAATTTTCCTCTCAACTTAACCTGTCTTAACTTCTTTTTCTTGATCACTCAGGAAATAGTCCTTAAATCCACCTAAATACTTTCCTTATTATCTTACCCTACATACCTATTTATACACTTCTGACTTCCATACATACTTATCCTATCCTATCCATGTATCCTACCTTGACTAACTGTTTACATGCATATCGCAGGAGCCTCTGCAATGTATTTGCAGGAATAAAGTGGCGGTATGTAGGCCGTGCTAAATATTCATAGTGACATAGTTCAGTGTACAGTAAGTCGTAATGAACTTGTCAACTATCTGACAATCGAGTTTGTTTGCACTGTCCCTGACCCTAATACAGTACAGTGAAGACATGGATTGGGCTTTCTTCAGGAACCTTCTCTAAATACAAACGGTGTGGCTTATTATTGAGCCAGCTTCCATGTAGTGTGTTTGAAGGACATGGGAAATTTGTTTATCTAACAATAGAAGAGGAAGAGGATTCTATTTGATAGGTTTTTTCTATTATCGACTCTTTTCTTCAGGTTCTCTTTTAGATTTTACTTTTGATCTACTTATTGTTGGTGAAAGGAGAAGAGTGTTATGGAATTTTCTAGAAATCCTTGTGATTTGTTTACTGTTGAGAAATAGTGGGAGGTCTGAATTGAATCAGAATATCACTAGATTTCACCAAATTTTCGGAAGTTAAAAAATAATTATAGTTAGAGTACACATCACTCCGTATACAAACAACCCTGAAAATTTTAATCTTTCTTATAAAATTCTCACTAGAAAATCGTTGACCTCAAAGTTGGATTTAATTTGGTGTAAATTAGATAAGTTACTTTTGGTCAGATCGGCAGTAACCTTCACTGTTGCCACAGTAAAACATGTAGACAGTGCTATCTGCGACATGATTCCAACTTCCAGAACCCTTCTCCCATCTCCCTTCTTCATCTTCTTCTGCTCTGGAACTCTCTCATATCTAGAATAGCTTCTTCTATTGACTGAGCTTTTTGCTATTATCTATTCCCTTATTTTCTCTGTCTGGTCTTCCTTGACCAATCTTCTTCTTTTTCTTTTCTAATTTCTTGGGTAGACAAGGCTCATCAGCTGGGTTAAAGCAACTTGTCTAGGGGAGTAAACCTTATAAAAATCCTGTGAGTTCAGATAATGCAGCAAGGTGGCGGCCCCACCATTGAACTCAACCTGCGCAGCGCTCGTAACGCGGCCGGGGGATCTTTCACTTATTGGTAAACTTCAAACAGCCTCGGATTGATTGATTGATTGATTGATTGAGTACTTTATTTATGTAGATTACAATATATACTGTCTTATACACTTATATACAATAGCTTACAATACAGCAAAATTATAGATGAATTTACATGATATAGACTAAGAAAATAATTATTGAACTGTATATGATATGAAAACGCAATTTGTAATATAATAACTATAGATAATAATTATATTGTTATGCATCTACATAAATTGGCGGAGCTTTGGACATATCAATGTCCATTCTTCGGAAAGAATATTAAAAATATCCTCCCCACTAACTCTCTACCAAAACGTTAATTTCATTATTTAAACTAAGGATTTATTTATTAATGGAAATATTGTAAAAGTTTTAATCAATATGAATATTTAAGAGAAAAAAACAGAAAATTTATAAAGTAAAATAATTATATAGGTAGATAAGATCAAATAATTGATTAAGAAAATGAAGTAGGCTGAAAGTAGATCAGGGTAATCAACTTTCAGTAATATACAGCAGTATGCAGTGGATAAGTGAAATAACATGAGTTTATATAATATATATATACAATTCGTTCTATAACAGGTTTAAAGGTTTGTATTTGTGGGATGGGTGGGGGATGGTTGTCATGTGATCGTTCTAGGGCCGGACAGTTTCAGTCATTTCTTCCAAAAGATGTTTTTTTTAAAGTCAGGATGAAGCTCGCTCGGCTCTCGATGGACCTGATAGAAACAGGAAGTGCATTCCATGCACGACAGGCACTGACTAAGAAGGATTTTGTGAAAATAGTAGTTCGATGATTGGGTATCCTTAAAGTACTTTCTCCGGTTCTAGTATGTGAAGCATCTATCCTCCTACCTTCAGAGACAAATTTGAAATCATCTTTAAAATAGTTCGGATTACCGTATTTCAAGATATCTCTAACAAGCTTGACTATTCGAAAAAGCCTTTGATTGGGAAGCTTCAATGTTGAACTAGCAATGTGGGCTGGGGTGATATGATCATGGCATTGGAGAGAGTAGACGAAACGTAGACAATAATTTTGGCAACGCTGTAGTTTATCATTCAGAGTGACTTGCATATCGTTAAGAACAGAATTACAATACATTAAATGTGGGAAGATGAGAGATTGAACCAATAATAATTTAATGTTTCTAGGGAGAATATCGTGCATTTTCTTCAATGCATGCATGGCTGAGAATACTTTTTTACAAGTTTTGTTCACTTGTTCTGACCAGTCAAGAGTACTATTCATAATAATGCCTAAATTTTTAACTGAGCTACAGTAAGGAATGTCATTACCATCTACACTAATTTTGTGAATCGATTCAAGGTCAATATTGTTTATAAGACGAGAATATCCAATTATAATGGGTTGTGTTTTGATGGGATTAAGCTTAAGGCCATTTTTCCTTGTCCATTCCACTATCGAATTGATATCCTGATTCATTATCCCAACTGTTTCATTAATTTTTGTTATGGGACAGCTTAAATAGATTTGAAGGTCGTCTGCATAAGTATGGAAACTGGAGAATTTGATAATGGAAGAAAGGTCATTAGCATACAAAGTGAAGAGGAGAGGGCCTAAAATTGAACCTTGTGGTACTCCATGCATAACGTTTTTCCAAGTAGACTTTTTGTCACCGACAGATACACATTGTTTCCTACCTAATAGATAGGATTTAAACCAAACTAACGAGTTGTGACTGAAACCAAGAATAGCCAACTTATTCAGAAGGACTGTATGATCAACAGTATCAAATGCTTTAGAAAAATCAAATAGGGTGAGGATGGTGCATTTTCTTTGGTCCATAGCTAACCTTATATCATCAGTGACACGGAGCAGAGCTGTTTCAGTTGAATGGAATTTTCTAAAGCCCGATTGAAAGTTATGAAGCTTACTATTTTTGTCTAGAAATTTTACAACTTGAGCATGAATGAGTCTTTCTAGCACTTTGGACAATGCAGGTAAAATACTGATTGGTCTAAAATCCTCAACTTTATTGGGTGATGGAACTTTATTTAGAGGGCGAACCAGAGCAAACTTCCAGTTTTCAGGGAAAATGCCTTCTTCAAGTGACTTGTTGAAAATGTATGTAATGGTTGGTAAAACAGCAAATAACAACTTCTTGATAAATTTAATAGGAATTTTGTCTACACCCATAGCATTACTATGAATACGTTGAATTGCTCTGAAAGTGTCTTCTTCTGAGATTGGATGGAAATGAAATTGATCAGTGATTGGTAAATCTAAGTTTGTAACCTGCTCTTCAAGATCATCGATATGATTAGCAATGACAACTTCGTCGCGTTGGTTAGAGTGTGAAACGAAATGGTCATTTATATTGTTCAATGGTAAGTTTATTTGTGGATTCGGTTTCTGTTTGCCAAGCCCGAATTCTTTTATTCCCTGCCAAAGTGATTTAGAGTCTTGTCTATTGTTTGTCATAAACGAATTCAAGTACCTAATCTTTGAGTTCCGTAATTCCTGTTTAACTCTATTTCTAAGGCTCCTATACTCTATCAAACTGTCCAAGTCAAATGTCTTTTTAAATTTTCTATGTGCTTTGTCTCTACGTCCCATCATCCTAAGTATGTCTTCAGTCATCCACGGTACTCGTCGTTTTCTATTAATCCTCCTTGTCACATAAGGTGCATGTTTGTCATACAAAGTCAAAGTCCAATTCTCGAAAGTCTCTACCATGTCATCAACTGAGGGTAACGCTTCAATTTGATGCCATGGAGTCTGAGCCACATCAGTCAGGAAGGCGGCTTCATCAAAGTTTTTGAAGTCTCTATAAGTGATAATTCTCTGTTCTGGCTTAGGTATCTTATGGGAAAGTACACAGTAGATCAAATCATGTCCAGAAATAGCTGGGAATGGGATTTGGCCTGCTTGAACAACCTCGTTAGGATCACTAACAATGAGAAGGTCAATGAGTGTGTCAGATACATTAGTATGATGAGTTGGATCGAGAGGTAAAATAGTCATGTTTAGGCATTGGAAAATAGTAGTCAGTTGAAAGTAGTCAAAGTTACGATTTGTCATGTTCAAGTCGGTGTTCATATCCCCCATAACTAGTATACGGCTATAACAAGGCATAAGAGAAAGCAAGGCACTTTCGAAATCTGTAAAATGACCTATTTTTGGTGGGCGATAACAGATACCAACGAGTAATTTATCAGTACTAGATAAAGATAATTCAAGTAGCATAAACTCTGGTCTGGAACAATACTCTTGTTTAGATGTGATTAAAACTTTTGTTTTGATACCATCTTTCACATAAATTGCTACACCCCCACAAGCTTTATTTAATCTATCATTCCGGAAAAGATTATATCCAGGTAATGCAACAAAATTTGATGAAATACTAGGCTTCAAAAATGATTCGGAAATTCCAATTATATTGAAGTCCTGAAAACGGAAGATTGCTCTGAGTTCATCAATGTGGCAGCTGAGGGATTGGACGTTGAGGTGAGCAGCCTTGAAAAGTTTTTTGGAAGAGTGGAGCTTATTTGCTAGAAACATACCTGCGTCATTATTACTATTATTGAAATAATCATACCTACTTGAGGGCGAGCGAGCTGACGTGTCAGTGGGAGGCATCATGGAAGCAGCAGACCAATCGTGAACCGACCTCAGAACGACACATGACGAGGAAAATGGGGATGAGGATCGGATGGGACCGGAACAACGGATAATGATATTAAATAAGTTACTTAGAATATATAAGACTAGCAGGTAACCCGTGCTATGCAAGGGCCCAATTTGAAACTTGACAAATTGAAAACTTGACATAATGAAGAATTGAAAATAGATTTATAACCATCCTCGGTGAATTAAGAATCTATATGCAAAATTCCAAGTTAACCAGTCCAGTAGTTCAGACGTGATGATGCTTCATTCGTGAATTTCCTATCCCGTATGGTACGTGTATATTGTATAAGCCAGTTTTTTCCTTTATCAATAAGATACTGATGAATCGAATTGCTTCTTAGCAGAAAAGCAACAGAAAATATATTTTTGTGATAAGTTATCAGTAGCCTATTATACTTTCATGCTTGTAATAATAGCATAAGGGTAAAGCCACATGAGGCGTTTTACAGACGGCAGGTCAGGAAGCTCACCGATTAGTTGATTATCAGCTGATTCCCAAACGGCAACTCAATCAGCCAATTGGAGAGCTTTCTGTCCTGCCGACTCGTCAAAGAAACGCCTCATGGCTTGGACTGGTTAAGAAAATGTTCTCTTGACACTCTATGAAAACTAAAAATCATTAGTACCTTTATAAAATGGTGGTCTCTTTCCAGAGAGAAGTTAGTACTCTCTCTTAGTTATAAAAGGGCAAGAATAAGGGAAGCTTGTGATGGAAACTAGATTATGAAGAGGACAAGAGAGGAATAGAAAAATATTAGAATCTAGGAATATGGGAAGGCCGCTAGATAAGTAGGCTATGATCCAGTGAGAAGGAGAGTAGGAAGAAAAAATCAGTAAATAGGAAACGATGTGAAGGAATGTGTTTTAGCAGAGAATAATTAGAGATCTTCCCTTATCTTTGATTATTTTCTCCTACTGTAAATCAATTACAATAACGCTTAGATGAATAAAATAAATTTATAAGAAAATGTTGATAATTATTATTATTTAACGAAAATCCCAAATAAATGCTGTAAATCACCCCGAAGACCTCTGCTACTGCAGACATTGACAACAGGGTTAACAGCTAGATGGAAATTCGATGAGAACTACTATCCAAAAATTAGTTGCCAGCCCCGGGAATTGAACCCAGTACCTCCCAATTGCCAGTTGGCTGCTGTGGTTTCGTATAAAATGAGCACTGCTATCTAGAGATTGTCAGTTTGGGTGTAAGGGTAAGCATTCCTGACTGGCAATTGGAAGGTACCGGGTTCGATTCCCGGGCTAGCAACCAATTTTTGGATAGTAGTTCCCATCGAATTTCCATCTAGCTGTTAACCCTGTTGTCAATGTCTGCAGTAGCAGAGGTCTTCGGGGTGATTTGCAGCATTTATTTGGGATTTTCGTTAAATAATAATTCTATATTAATTAGCATTTGAATAAATGCATTCTCTATTTAATTCCATCTGAAAATGTTGATATTCGAATGTATATATTATCTGTAGTGCTATTTAATGAAATTAATGTTTAAATAAAAATACTAAGAAATTGTCAAAAACCACAGATTTATTGATACTTAAAAAGACCGGTTTCGGTTGTTACACCATTGTCAATCTCTGATAAACTCTGATATCTCTTTTTATCAGAGATTGACAATGGTGTAACAACCGAAACCGGTCTTTTTAAGTATCAATAAATCTGTGGTTTTTGACAATTTCCTATGTGCTTAGTTAGTTGTGCAGCAGTTCATTGCTTATTATTTGGAAAGTGATTCTATTCTCCTCGAACAATTACTATTAAAATTTTAGTATATAAATTTTCCAACTGCAAAATAAATAATGTACAAAAAATTGATTCTAAACACCGAAGACAGCTCAATAATTGATTTGCTTTGTAATAAAATTATTTTATTCGAAACAAAGCAATGTCTTTAGAGCATGAAAGTCTTCAACCTGAGGTCGCACTGCTGGATAGATACACACAGAACAGTCATTTTGATTTTAGTAGGGGGGTTTAGAATAATAAAATACATTGACGGTTATGGAGAAGCACACACTATTGTCTACTATATAGCAACGGCTGTTGGATGACGCAATGATTATAACAGCTGATTTTTATTTGTGTATGTGGCCAGCTCACAAATCTTCTCCCATAAGGATTACATGTAAACTTTGAAGGACCGTAGGAAAGAGTCCTGAAGTCGGATTAAAAGTTTGATAGGTCATAAACCTGGTCCTGAACATAACGAACACAACTAAATAAAAATCATCAAATTCGGTGCACTCATAAAAAAGTTATTGAACGTCAAAATTTGAAGCTCGAATTTTATTTATATAGATCAGTGGTCACCAAACAGTCGATCGCAAGCTACCGGTAGCTTGTGGGGTAGTTTTTGGTAGCTCACAAAAATGCTTGGGTTGTCAACCATGCATTGAGAAACATGGCTACAAATTTTGCATTTCTCACAGATATAACTGAGAAGTTGAATGATATGAATTTGCAGCTTCAAGGGAAAGATAAGGACATCGGTAGAATGATTTGAACTGTAAAATCGTTTTCCAAGGAGCTTGAGATGTGGGAAAAGAATGTCGTCCAGTTTGAATATAAACACTTTTCCAGTCTGAAGAAAATCAATGACGAGAAAAATCCTCCACAGCACCTCAGCAATAACCAAGAATACGTTACAATTCAGACTTGAGACAACAGTTTGATCAACGATTTCAAGATTTTGAAAGCATATCGAATATGGTACAATTCGTCAACTCTCCTTTTGTAGAGATCGATGCTGACGATTTTGCAGCTTGTGTTGTAAAACATTTCGGTGGAGATCATGCTTCAGTTGAAATGGTATTTGTGGATTTTTAAAATGATCTTGTCTCTCAGATCACTTTCTACAACTGGAAATGTTTGGCCTCAAGTCCCCAAAGAAAAATATCCAATTATTATTCAAGTTGCATTGAGGTTGAAAGCTATGCTCAGCTCTACCTACTTGTGTGAATCATCTTTTTCAAGTATTAAATTCTCAAAAAATCGATATAGGAACAGACTGACTGATGAACATTTTTTGGACAACTGCATCAGAATGGAGGCTACAACGTACACTCCAAACATCAAGAAAATACTTGATGGCCAAAAAGAGTTCCACTGCTCTCATTGAAATGTACATTTCAACTTTTGTTATACTTTTTGCTATGAGATAAGTAGATTTCAACACTAGAAATGTATCTTTATAGGCAATAAAAGATACTTTCTTCATTCTAATATTCGTTGGTAGCTCACTAGAAGATTTATAAATGCTATTCTAGCTCATAGGCTCATAGATTTGGCGACCACTAATATAGATGAATAAATACCACAATATCAACTTCTCAACTACACATAAAGTGAAATTAATTATTGTTGCTTAATTGTTAACATGAAAAATGAACTGAAACATTCATCACATTCTGAGAAGCAAGACATTTGAAACAAATTATCAAGGGTCTCAGTTGAACACAATGTAATGTGTAATTATTATTGTGTACGTTTCCAAATGGTTTTACAGAGTAGCCTCATTCCTGATCCATTAATTCTCTATACTTGCGAATGTCAAGTCAAATTACATCATAATCAACTCACACAGGACTGACTGCTCCAAATGCTGTCTTCTTACGTTGAGATTCAAACTGTCACTATTAGTTGAATGGAGATCATTAATGTTGTTTATGACAAATACTGCTAGTTTGAAGTGACTCTGACTACTTGGCAGCTCTCCACAACTGTCAGCATTACTTGAATGGGGAGCATTAGTATAGTTTATGTAGAATACTGTCAGTTTGGAGTGAATCTGATAGGAATGAGTTCTAAATGCATTAATATCTCAGTCAACCATTAGTAAGTTCTCAGGGCTTAGGAGTCTGGTCGTTAAATTCAATTTATCATACAATTAGGTTAGGTTGGGTTCATTTCATGCAGTTCTCTCATGCTTTTTGTAATGACTGTCACACTTTGAACTGTATACAATGTTTAAATGGGAAGCAATGATGTATTTATAAGGAATGCTGACAGTTTAAAATGAATCTCATTGTAGGCTTGTGTTATTGCTTAATCAATGCTCAGCCAATGAGTGATCATTTTCAATTTGAATTAAGCTACTCAACACATTTCGTGTGTATTATATGAGTGTAGTGTTGGTATGTAGTACTATGTAGGCTAATACTTGTATTGTACCGTTAGACTTATTTTATGGTATACTGTACTACAATATAAATGAATGAATGAATGTGGTAATTGTGTGTATGGCTTTCTTGATTGCATTCTATATTGCTCTCTATGCTGCGAGGTAGAAGAAAGTGGAATAGAAGAAGAAGAAGAGAAGAGAAAAGAAGAGAGGAGGAGGAGGAGGATGAGACATTTTCTGGGTGTTTTTCGTTAAGTCCAGGTGTTCGGCTAGTAGTTCTGTGAACAGTTGACCTCACGCAGTTTTCTCGTCCACAAGTATCTGATGTCACCTGTTCTAGTTGATTCAGTTCACAAATTATTCACAATCACAATTCACTCTTAAAAACAATTTACTGTTATTTGTTTTCTCCAAGATCAAAAACTCACTCATGTTAATAAACTCAATTCACGTTTGAATTTGTATCCTATATGATAGATAATTTATCCAGTTCCGTGATAATCTTTAAATCATCTGATAAAAATATTTCTCAACTATTTTAAAATAATTTTTTTCAATCAAGTATATTATAATTTATTCAGAATTATTTAGTTCATTTAATCATTTTTTTATTTTATTTTCAATCACCTATTAAATTTGTTTTTCAAATGTGAGAATATTGATACTGATGGGCACGCACCATAAAAAATATTGAAACCCTACCTTATAGAAATAGACACGGCCAGACATGTTATCTTTGTAATGCATGCAATGAATAATACACTTGTCAGCTGATTGATTATAAATAATTCTATAGTATGATTAATCCTATCTTCAAAGTAGATGATATATATAGTGATATCAGAGTATGGAAGAATTCCTTTTCTTTTCATATTATCCTTAAAATGCAAAATTTCAAAAAACCTTGTGTATACATGGACGTGCAGTTGAAAAAGGAATATTCCTGCCAAATCTCATCGAATTCTATCAACGCGTTTGGCCGTAATTGAAGAAGGAGAAGAAGAAGAAGACAGAGGGAGAAGAAAAAGAAAAAGAGAAAGAAGAAGAGGAAGAAGAAAAAGTTAACGCCAAAGACTTGAGAGAATTAAAATGACTGGAATACAAGAAGGAAAAATGCTAAAAAGGAAAACATACAGGAGAGAAAACAAAGACAAGGAATCTAGATGAAGAAGTCAGAAAAACAAAAAAGTCAATTTTACTGGAAAATGAAAGAATTAAAAAAAAGAAAAATTCTGGTGGAAAAGAGGAGAGCAGGAGTAGAAGAGTCAGAAAAAGAAAAGTAGTAGAAGGAGAAGATGAAGTAAAATGATAAGAAATAGAAGGAAACACGAAACAGGAGAAGTAACAAAATAAAACTGGAGAAGATGAATGCGACAGGGTGATAAGAAGATAAGATAAAAAAAGTTAGGAAAAGCAATAAGACCCGGCAAAAGAAGAATACATGTAAGAAAGAATAAGACAGGAGACGAAGATGATAAAAGGAAAAGTAGGAGAAGACTGATGAAGGAAGGGAAAAGGAGAGGACAGAAGATGGAGTATCAATAGAGGGTTAGAGAAGATGAAGAATGAGAGAACGGGAAGAGAGGAAATAGACTGATAAGAAGAAGAGAGTAGAAGAAGGAGACTATATACATGGAAAGTAGGTCTACTGTACTGGTATATCAATAAATAAATGAATTTTGTTTTCATTTAAGTATTTTGATAAGCTTGTTGAAAGATTAATTAACAAGAACTTCTAGAACTACCTTCTTTATCAAAAGAAGGGCACTGTACTAGTAGTTCTCTGTAGACTAATGAAAATCACATTTAAACAGCTGTTTGATTTAATGCATGGAAAACAGCTGCAATTGAGTATGACAAAAAAAATCTGGTGTGGCGCACTCACCCAACTTTCCTTGCCGTTATGAAAATTTATCACCTGACGTTAGTGTTCACGCGCATCTCAAGTCTACTATCCAAGCCAGCTGGTGACAGGACAATAACGCTGGAGACACACGAAGTCTGCTATCTCTTCATAGTGAATGATCTAATAGAACCAACAGTAGCCAACAGCTGTTTGCAATTGAAATAATAACATTTTCTCGAATTTCGAGCTTATTTTAAATTTAAGGTGAAAATGATACTAAACATTAATTGTAGAGATTTTCATGCTCAATCTTTTCCACTTGGAATGTTTTGTTTAAATTATATCTGAAATATCTGAAGCCTGATAATTGGGAATCTAAAATCAAACTTTGCATAGGTGGGGCGGAGCTCCTGGAATTTTTACAGATATGGGAATTGTGGCAGTTGATAGAGATTATCAATGACTATTTTAGGTATAAATTTGATCAATTTTTTGGACTCAGGGGACCTTGAAAAGTATAGAAATTTACAAATTTGGGTACCTTAATTTTTTTCGGAAAGCAATACTTTCCTTACCTATGGTAATAGGGCAAGGAAAGTAAAAAAGAATATTAACTTGTATGAAATATTTTACTCCTTTGTATTCCTGTAATCTATTTTCTTTCTCACTCTTACTCTCGTTCTCTCTCTTTTTTCTCCCGCTCATCCTATTTCGTCATTCTTCAAAATTCACATAGAAATCCAGAATCGAGATGTGAAAAACAATTGTAATTCAGTGTAGCCGTATAATCCATGAGAATCCGTCACGGATTTTAAGTCAATGCTTACTGGATTTGTTCCATTGGTGACTTTCAAATCTTCTCTCTTACATTTGCCAAGAAAACGGTGGCCTATATCTAATGTGCAGTGTCCATTCAGATCCCAGTGTCCAAAGAAAAACAACGAATTTGATTTTCTCCTACGAAAAAAACATCATAAACTATTGTAGATTTCCAGTGAGTGTTTTTGAAACTATTGGGGATTTCATGGTCTATTCGGGCCGCATGCTACATCGCATTGAAAGCTTTGTGATGATGGTTTTTATGAATGAATAATCGTTTCGATTAATTCACAATTATATCTTACAATTTGTCGTATTGCAGGGTAGTTTTTCATAACCACTGCAGATACAAACTATAAAATATTTCATTGGGTTCATTCTTCATTAGTATACCAACTAGAACGTTTATAAACTTTGCATATTAATGTTATTCATTCGGAGATAATGACTCATTTAAGAACATAGATGTGTCAATGTATCTTATTACTTATCTGATGAAATGGTAAATTTCTCAAAATATCAATCGTAGAAAATTGTGTTTTCTATCATTTTCTAGGGAATAGCCTAGCTGCTCTACTATTTATTAAGAATTATAATGAATTTGTCAATAATTCATGTTTAGATACATTTAGTATGGCTGTAGCCTATTCTATTTGATAAAAATAGAATAATTTTTACCTTAATATTTTCAATAATTTTTACCTTGAAACATTCTAAATATTGCAGAATTTTATTTGCTACCGAATATTGTGAACTATTATGACTTATTGTAGGATAACAAATTCAAATTCAGGCGCTCATTTTCACAAAAATAAAAATGAACTTTCACTTCTCCTTGGGAAATCATTTCATATAATTCCAAAATTAATTGTATCGAAAAAATGGGAGTGTCTCGTTTAGACCAGGTTTCGTTTACACCAGGTCCTATTCTACAATGAAGCTGAAAACTTGGTCTAAACGCACATCTTGGCTAAACGAGACGGAATGCTTCGATTAACCCAGGTTTCGCCAGGTTTCGTTTAGGTCACCTGGTTTAATCGAACTACTGAGCTAATCGAAGCATTCCGTCTCGTTTAGCCGAGGTGTGCGTTTAGACCAGGTCCTGGTCTAATCGGAAAAGTCCGACCTGGGGTAATCAAACACCTAGACTGACTAATCGAGCACCTGGACTAAACGAATTACACTCAAAAAAATGTCTCCAGTAACTTACAAAGTTCCCAAAACACAAATCAGTGGAGGTGATGTGGTAGATATTGCCATAGATGATTAATATGATGGTCTCTTTTCTCCAAATTTCACCGTACCACATTATAAAGTCTAAAGTCTTGTCAAAAATGACAAGTTTTGCTAAGAAACAAGTGGCAAGCAACATTGCATGCCACAAGCGTCGACCATGTAAAGCCTCCGCAATGCCTCATTGGCCAAGGTACACTAGAACACTACACAACACCCAACACACAACCAATTCAGCAAAACGCTGCGTTATTTTTTCTCCAATGTCCTTCATTCATTGTTTCTGATCCATGGCTGTGGTCCACTTTAAACTGTCAGCAGTCCCTCCTGAATAACACCAATGCTTCCCATTCAAACAATGCTGACAGTTTAAATTGAATCCGTGGCTGCACTCTATATACCTATAGTGAGGTCCAAGTTATAATGGAAGTATTTGATTAGCATTGGTGTTGCTATCCTTGTCTTACACTCGACTAAGCAGGTAGCGCTATCTTTTTTTAGCTCCGCAATGTTGCCAGATAGTTTCTTAACAATGTATAAATATAATTAGGAAATTAATTATTCAATATGAGTTTTGAAAATCTATCATTTAATCATTGAAATAGCTATTTTCTTGAAGAATAGAACAATAGAATATGATTGATTATTTTGAACAAGAATGAACAGTTAGTATTCCATCAGATGAGTATAATTGTGGATTTAAGTGAATTTTTTTATATTTTTGGCGATTGTGAAGGGAGATTTTTGTTTGGATTTGTATTTTGAAATTAATCAATCTGATAAATTCTAAATTGTAGTAGATACATTTTTTGGAATCAAAATAGTGTGTGAATAAGGTTATCATTTTTACATAACCTCTAGACTGTGTACTCCAAATTAAGGTTTAGAGCAGTTTTGGCCAAATGCCTGTTGTTTCTACCTGAATTGTATTTGCATATGAATGAATAAATAAATATACTAGTATCAGCTTTCTTCTTTAGGAGGCGGTGGTAAGGCAGAGAATTGGCAACGCTGTTCTCCTATCTTTCTTCACTGACATTATAACGTGGACCTCACTGTAACAATCTAGATTGTTTATTCTATGCTCATTCTATGCTTATTCTATGCTTATCTATACTATAATGAAGGAAAGAACTGGCTTATACACGTACGGGATAGAAAAATCATGTTTGACGCATCATCACGTCTGAACTACTGGACTGGTCAACTTGAAATTTTGCATATAGATTCTTGATTTAGCGAGGATGGTTATAGGTTTATTTAAAATTCGTCAAGATTCCAGTAGGTCAATTTTTCAGTTTGTCAAGGTTTTAGACCTTTGCGGAGCAAGGGTTACCGGATAGTAGATAATATTAATGCATCCCATTCAACCAATGCTGTCATTCAATCAATACTGTCAGTTTGAAGTGAATCTTACCGTACCAACAACATTATCCTGCTCCTGAATTCTCTTGTTGGAAATTTCTGTTCCAGTGGTGTGCTGTTGTTATTGTTATTGTTGTTGTTGTTTTGTTGTTGAATAGTTATTTGAATTTGAATCAATATGCAAATTTTGATGGCGCGGTGCACAGGGTAAAATGCTTTGTTGTGAACTGTGTCTGCCATGATTGAGCAGATATTGTTAACTCGTCTAATTGAGGTGCTGTTGGCACATGCCAATTTTTTTATACGTTTTCCAAACATTGAGTGTAATGTGGGTCATACTTGTCGAAAATTGAAAAATTTGGCGTAGAAATTTTTTAAAATTATTAATGTGCAATAATTATTCTTGATTTTCAAGAATAACGTGGATGAATAGTGATGATATAATATTATGAGTGAAAGATGTGTAGTGAAATTCACTGAAAATATGTTGTCATTCTTTAAAAATAACATCAATGCTGACATATTGAAGTGAATCTCAATATATGAACATCATTTTTGAACTTGGAACATGTGAATATCTTTTCTTGGAAAACGAATTTCAAAAGTACTGTATTGTACGGTACCCATCCGAATTTGATCTTGAAAAATAGTAAATGTATTTAGAGGTTGAAATATTGAGTGAAAAGGGATGATGTTATAGAAACATGAGGTTAGAGTTAGTGGTTGATATGTAGAGTTGAAAGGAAATCGAGATACAGAAGTAGAAGAAATATGAAGTAAAATAGAATTAGTACCTGCAGTAATTTCTTAGGGCCGGTTTCAGAGCTCGGGATTTGGCTAAGTTCTAGACTTTAAACAGCTGGAGTAAGAAAATTGACTTTCCGAAACGGGTCGTAGTCATTGTCAAAGTCACGTTTGAATTAAATTTCAAAAAACTAGAAAATTGAACATAAAATAAAATAAAGAGGAAATAATGTTAAGTTTCAACTATTCTGAATGATTTAGAAATGTTTAATTTCGTCAAGGAAAAACGTTTCCAATTTATTATAGAAATGAGAAAATGAAAACTGCCACTACTGTTATAAAAACTGCGACTACGCCCCGTTTTGGAAAGCTAATTTTCTGACTGCAGCTGTTTTAAGTCTAGAACTTAGCTAAATCCCGAGCTCGGAAACCGGCCCTAAATGTATAGATGTAATTGATACAGTGCCAGAAATAATCTTGGTGTAATATTCATGAATTTATTATTTTCACTACTGGAATCAGTGTGGAGCCTTTTTCAGAAAAATGTCCAATATTTTTTTCTATTCAAATCAAATTTGACCGCTGTAGAATGATTTCATTCAATACATTATCATAGAATAATCTGATGTAATTTCACGGTGGTTCAATTCAATATGACTTTTGTTGCAATTAACCCCTAGTTTTATCAATAGCTCCATCAATTAGTGTTGGAGTGAAAATTAACAGTTCTAATAATAAGCGTTTGTAAAGTAAATGAACAATCAACAGTTCAACTAATATTAATTTGCCATGTAATAGTTTTTAATGATCAACCGCTAAACAAAGACGTCATACGCTTTTCCTGGCATTAAACAAACAGTTAATCACGGTTAAATTTGAAGAACTACTTGCTACTGGGAGTTAGTTTGCCTAATCGGTTTACCAAATTCTCTATGAAAAACTTCATATGCGTACTTCTCGATATTTCACCTTTCCCTCATTAATCATCATCCGATTATCAGTGCTCAATTTTTCCTTTTTTTTTGGCTCAATTATTGCTCAATTTTTAGTCACCGCCATAGCACGCGGTTGAAAAATTACGCCGCTGGAAGAAAAAATTGCGCAATGTTGAAGGCTGCAGCAATATCATGACAAAACGTCGAGGTTAACGAACTAACAACCGTTTTTCCAGCTTGATTATCATTCATTTTGCGAAATGCTGTCCTGTCGTGAAAACACTACAAAAATTAAAGATGGAACCACAAATTTGTCGGATCACGATTTTGAATTTGCCGCTAAATGGCGTCGGCCTTGAACTGGCGGGAGATTTAAAATTATTGAAGATGAACCTTCAATCTTGACTCGGCCTGTCACGTTTGCTACAGTGTCAAATTGACAGCATTGGTTGAGTGGGACGCATTGATGTTTTATCATAAGGAATACTGACAGTTAGTAGTGAACCTCACTATAGTTATCTCAATGGAGCTGCTGCTATCCTTGTTGCATAAAAATCACCTAAAGAAGCTGAAATGTAGATGCTTGACTACTTGATTTATTTGACTGTCTTCTGTGAAAAAGATAAGACCTGGTTCGTCGGTCGAGGTCTAAAATCTACGACCTTAGAATTCAAATAAAACCCAACTTAGAATGCGAGCCAGTTCTGCTCTCTAAAAGACGCCGATTTACATTCAAATCTTTTTCCACCTAACGATTGAAGATTCACTTTTAAACTATCAGCATTTCCTTCGAATAACACCAACGCTAACCATACTACGAATGCTGACAGATCACTCACTATAACTGAATCCCATTACGGCTATTTTTTTTAAAATGGCGTTGAAATTTTTCGATCTTGTCAAGTGCTAATAAAACCTGGAGACTAATTTACCCGGCGGTTATTTGAATTCTCGGTGATATCTTGTTGAGATTTTTCCTTCCTGTCAAGATGTCCCACTTGATCCACTTCAAACTGTCAGAATTCCTCATAAGTTACATAAATGTTTCACATTTAACACATGCTGACACATTAGAATCGATAGTGAGATATATTTCAGGCAGTCAGCATTCCTCACACGTATAATCAATGCTTTCCATTTACCCAATGCTGACAGTGTTAAATGAATCTTACTCTAGTGCTAAGAAAAAAGGAAGACTAAGATATACCCGACGGCTTTTTTCAAATAGTCTGTGAAATGTTGAAGTTCTGTTCACAAATATTATTTGTCAAAAAGTTTTGAGCCGGCGGCTGAATTTATTGGTATAATTTTTAGTCGCCACGAAATAACGCTGAAATTAGTTTTTCTGATTGTAAAATATTATAAGCTATATTTTATAATCTTTTGGTTAACTAACCTGATAGCTGAACATCCTTTTCTTATAATCCAAACTTAGGATGATTTTTAGAGAGGCAATTCAGATATAAAATGCAAATGCAATTCGATAATACAGTTTGTAAAGTGATTTAAATAATCAATAGAAATTAATAATAATGACAATTTCATAGTCATTTTATTTTAAATGAATAATAATTTATCTCTTATCACATGATAATGTGAAACTGTCTATATCGTCATGTAGCCTACTCTGTAGTACAATCGTAAAACAATACAGTCCATTATAAAATGTGTATTATTTTTGCACTAGTACTGTTGTATTCCATGATATATTTTGTCAGTCTGTTGATTTTCATTTTCTATTAAGTAGGTATTTAAAATTGGTGTTTTCTGCTTCCAGGTACTCATGGAATCAGGGTGAAATCATGTTTTGCTTTCGACAAAGGAAACAGAA
The DNA here is from genome assembly GCF_014356525.2 of Nilaparvata lugens. Taxonomy (NCBI): domain Eukaryota; kingdom Metazoa; phylum Arthropoda; class Insecta; order Hemiptera; family Delphacidae; genus Nilaparvata; species Nilaparvata lugens. Next base: position 20,868,968 of record NC_052516.1, read on the forward strand.
GTGAGATGCTCATTGATGAAAGAGGGTGAGTGCATTTATAAATATAAATATTATAATTTAATTTATTATTCGATCTCGATTTAGCATTTATACTGCGTACAAAATAATTTTTGACTTGGAGGATTATGCGGCGCAGAGAAATGAAGGGAGATAAGTCAATTACAGTGATAGAGTCATAGGTAGAAGCGTAGTTGCAAATTTGACGATTAGAATCAGTCGACTCAATTCTTTTAGAGAGGAAACTTCTTAAGGTTCGAAAGCGCTTGAATACCCACTAGAAATTTGAGAACGCTGGCTGGTTCAGTACGGCACATCACCGCCGTTGTGTCCCTATCGTTGTAAGCCTTCTCTGCTGCGCAAGTCTCTTCCAAGTCAAAAATTATTTTGTGCGGAGTATAATGTTCAAAACTACAATATAAAATGAAGCAAATTTATCATAATAAATGTTTATTGAAGATTATTAGTATTATTGCGATGCTAGGCGAAAAAAATATTTAATTTATGTTCAAGTATAAAACTTATTTATTCTCAAATGGTTTCTTTGTAGTTATTCAATTGAATAATTTCCTGCTTTTCTCAAAAGCCATTTAATTTGACACTTGAAAATTGCATAATTGACCGAAACATGTCGTTTCTGTAAAAAACAAATAAAGAATACTAGTTTATTCAAGTTATTATATAATAATCTATTAACAATTGAGTTGATTTTGGTTTGTTTTCTTTGGTTCATAAACACGAACACGATTGATGAAACATATATATATAAGCTTTTTCCTATTTTTCTAGGCTATTAGATCTATAATATACAATATATTTATTTTTCCTACAATTTTTATCAAAACATCTACTAGAAGTTGAACAAAATCACATCAAACTGACCAAAAATAGTCATATGCAGTCAGTTATAAGACGATAAAAACCTATGATGAATAAATTATTATTTTATTGTTGTTATATGCCCACGTGTAAATCATAGAGAAAATATAGCATAAAAAGATATGTCATTGTATAAGTAGTTTATCTTTAAAATTTCTACCCGATTTTTTGTTAACGCAAGCCGATTAATGTTTTAACCGTGTGAGACTGTCAGAACGGCACAGTATGAGAGACTACCAGCGTCACATAGCTTAACGAAAAAGAACTACTAGGACTACCAGCTTGAGTTGACATTGAAAATTTGAACATAAAAGCCCTATACCATGGGATAACGTCTTGTGCCATATTTTCTCTATGATATAATATTCATGTGGAAAACTACACACATTTTTCCTATCTGTATTTTCGAGCCCTTATTTACGTTAAATTGTTTTATATTTTTCAGATGTCCGAAAAATCCATCAGTGATATCTTCGTTCAAATACGACGAAAAGCTAGGAGCTGCAGATGCCACCATTTATTCAATATTCCGCTTTTCAGAAGAGCCTGAGGTCCATTTCCAATGCGATATCTCACTGTGCAAAGGTATTTGTCGAATTTAACTTTCTATTCATCTTTTCATTCATAGGGAATGTTCTTTATTCTTTATTGATTCATAAAATAAGTACATCAAAATGATAGGGAGAGAAAAAAATAAGGTAGCCTTGTGCTATTCCTCTCCCAAATTTAGATAAGGTTGCACATAGTCTGAAATAGGTTAAGTCTTGTAGTTGTTCACTTCACAAAATTTTAAATAACTTCACAAAATAACTTTTCATTCCTTATAATCTTCCTTTCTAATTTCTGTGTTGTTGTGAAGGTGATACTGTGGTAAATATGCATATTAAATGAAGCCGACTGGATATTGTCAAAACCACTGGTTTATTAACACATTTTGATATACTAGTTTCGTTTGTTACACCATTATCAATCTCAAGTAAATTTTCCTTCCTACTTTTATTTTATTTAGATAGAGGGCTGAGTGCAAGAGAGAGAGAGAGGCTGCGTCATAACTTAATCCTTGAGAAAAAAAAATGATAACTTCTCTATCCTACATATCCTATTTAAGAGCATCACTTTCTCGCCGTCTGTAATTGATTGATCTAAACTCAGAAAATGAAATAATAGTGAAAATTAAGGCTAAAAATAAAGCCTTTTTTTCGATTATTACTTTTTGAGATATGAGCGCCTAAAGTTTAAATCTTTGAGACAGAACTTATCAAATTCGGTAAGAGATAGGCCTAAATACATAAGATTTGGAGTATAAATTCTTCATGGTATTGTTGATTGAATAAAACAAAAATGTTCTAAAAATATCAATTCTTGAGAATGTTATTCAATTTACCAAAAATAACTCAAGCAAAAGTTATTTCTGGTCATTTTTGGTAAATAGAATAACTCTCTCAAAAATTGATATTTTTAAAAAAGTTTTGTTTTATTCAATCAAAATACCATGAAGAATTCATCCTCTGAATGTCATGGATTTATCTCTTACCGGATTCGAAATGTTCTTTCCCAAAGATGCAAACTTTAGGCGCTCATATCTCAAAAAGTAATGATCGGGAAAACATGTTTTCGTGATAAAACTTTTCTATTTCCATGGCTTGAAAGTATTTAAATCGAAAATTTTTGAAAAATATCACCAGTAGAAAGTTTCATTTTAGCCTTTGCACAGCCTTGCCTGGTCGACATAAAATAGATACTGATTATCAATAATTATCAACTGTTTAAAGCTGAATTCCCACATTAGTAAGCGTGTTGGTAGCCTACTGTGAAAATATTATTTCCTTGAGTTCTATTGGGACTATTCTTACTTGCTTGGCCGGGCTGAGTGAGAATAGTCCCATTATAATATTCATGGGAATAACTATAATATAGCATGGGAATAATATTCTCACTGTACCGAACACATACACTGATATTGATATATGGGAATCCAGCTTCAGCCTATTTTCTCGTTGTTCTAGATCTATCTTAAATAGATTTGAAATTTTTCTTTTTCTATTGATAATGGATTGTATTATTCATTAAAATGGTTCAGCCTATTTTCTTGTTGGTCTAGATATCTCTTAAATAAATTTTATTTTTCTTTCTTTCTTTATTGATGATGGATTGTATTATTAAAATAGTTCTTCTTTTTGTTAGTTTAGCAGTTATTTTAATGATTTACCTTTTCGATAGGTCTATGTCCAGAGGTGCAGTGCAATGACAATGAAGGCTTCGCTCTGGCGCAGGCTGAACCAAAAGATATCTACAGTGAAACCGTGGATGAGGGAGCTCTTATGGCCAGTACCACTGTATATGTCCTCAAACCTGGTGAAGTTCCAAGTAAGTACTCCACTTTCTACTCAAATTCGATAGTAGTACTTGAAAGAGTTACTTAAGTTCACAGTATTATTATTTCTCACAGATCTTATTCGCACAAAGTATAATATAGTAATACAGTATGTATATTATAGCTGTCCGTTATACAGAACTAAACTCCAAGTTCAATCCAAAAAAGTATCTGAAATTTTTCTGATATACAGAATGTTCTGAAAAAAGTGCCTTTAAGTCAGGGCCCCCCCTTATATATACAAAACGCATGGAAAATGGACAAAATATGTTAAGCTCTGCAAATATAATATTAGAATAAGGGATTATTTTTTTTAAAGGTCTATTGTCTATTATAGACTTATTCTACATCTTCATTTCCAAAATTAAATTTTCCACAAGTTCTGTAAAAAATATGTTGTGTTTATTGTACATTTAAAGCTGCGTACACATATACGCGCTTCCAACCCGCACCGAGCACGCTCCGCCCTCGTACCGCCCTCGTTCCTCCATCGTACCGCAGTCGCACCCATCATGAACGTTACGGAAGAGTTAGATCTTCTCGCGTTCCCCGGTCGAACCACTGTTGCTCCCCGGTCGATCATCAATCGCTCTGCTGGAGTGACGTTCGGTTGCGGAGCATAGCGAAAATCTGTACGCACCTTTACATAGTAAATCTGCTTCAAACCTTTAAGGAACTTGTTTTTCGGGACCAAGTTTCGCCACATATCTTAAAAATTACTGTAGCTACAGGTCTGGAAACGGTTTTATTCAATTTTTCAGTTCAATTTACATAAAGTATACGCTAAATTTTACATCTTAAATGCCAATAAATACCTGTAGTGCTTCGTTCCAGCAGAGGGACTGAAATTCAGCTTGTATAACTTGGAAACGAAGCATTTTCGAACCTATGTTAATTAGAACTTTTTTCTTCTTTTGATATGAGGAATCACGCCCTGACTTAGGGGCACCTTTTTTCAGAACACTCTGTATATTACTTGAAAGGATTGCCATTTCCCCCTGATATATTTTCTCCATTATCATACCTTTATAGCTTATAATACCGTGCATAATTGATTCTATGCGCAAAGTATAGTCCAACCAATAAAGTTACTGGTTATCATTTGATTTATCTGTCTTAATTAAATTGAACTGCAGGGTTGCAGATCGATTAGGTTAGATTAAGCAGAAATGCAATTATATAACAATAGCAACTAAGAAGACAAAAAGAAGATGATGAAAGGATAATATGCAGTAATTGAAGTCGGTTACATCTTATGTAGTAGTCTTCGTGGTACCACTCTTTGTGGTTAGGTTAGGTGACATTCTATTGTTCCATATAGTTGTCACGTTATTATTTATATTTAAATAACGATTAGCCTCCTGCTTGGCATCAGTCGGTAAAGCATGAGATTTGGTATAATTAGGTCGTGGTTTTCTAATAGTATTCAGTCTTAAAAAAAATCTTGATAGGCCTAGATATGGGCTTCTCCTATAACTCTTGTAATTCAATAAATAATAAGTATATATAAAAATGATACTTATACTATAGAGATGAGGAATAAAAAATAAATTGCACACCATGAAAATTTCACACATATATTACACAAATAATGCAAAGATCAATCGAGGCAAAAAATATATAGAGCGATAAAAAATATAATATAAAAAATAGAACAATATTTGAAATCAATAAAAATATCACAGGCTAAACTTTATATTCTAGATTTGTGGCACGAATCATTACCATGTGCCTTTATCTTGAAATCATATGCATTCTTTGGCATGTAGCTGTGACATGTACTTGCTAATACTTGTCGGCTTGGATAATTCAATCAAAAATATGTGCTCTAAGATCAGCTTGATAAATTAGCCACTAATAATCCAAATATATATATATATATAAATCTCTAGTATTTAGTAGATTTATTTGTATCGAATATATATTTTCATCTCAGGGTGCAAGATTCGGCACCTGACGGAATAGGTAGAGCCATTCATCTAGTGAATTAGAACTATGATAAATTATCGCAAATTGTATTGCAAAAAATTAAATATTGTATGCATACGTTTGATAGCCTAGATTTCGTACTTCTTTGATTAAATAGAAATTTCTAAAATATTGATCTATATTTTTCTTTCAATTAAATACCTTTAATACTAATTTTTTACTTGCGCAAGTATTACTCTTATTAATTTCTCAATTTATAATAACCCTTTCGGCGAGCTAGCTTTGATCATCAGATTAATTCGAAGCACTAGGGCGCCCATCACTAAATTCAAATTTTAATCACTCACGTGTCGAAAATCTTCTTGTAAGCCGCCGATGTCGATCCAACTCCATGTGGTCCGGGAATATGGTAGCCGGAATCGTCTCCTCCAGGGGTTATAAATTTAATAAAAAAATGAAAAATGACTTCTGCTTCACAATAGCATCACGAAGTCTTTTAAGAAATTTAATAATTTACTTTAACTTTAATTTTTTACAAAATTATTAATAAGGTACTTCGCTCTAAAATATTTGGGGTCCTCTTATGGTGGCATCTGGCTGGCGAGTGCTGGTTCTTCCTTTTCAAGTTTTACAGATCCTCTTTCCGACTTTCAAATTAGCATAAAATTTAAATATCCCAATCCTCCGCCATTAAATTCAAATAGATCTTACAAAAAATGCCAAAATATTGCTTAGATTATATGATTAATAATTTCTTTGCATTCGAGCCATATTGATAACATAGATTACACAAATTTTTACACAAAATCTACTACATTTATATAAATATATATAAATATTTTTGAATTGGCCTACAGTTGCCGCCTATTAACTGCCGTTTTACTATTGGTGCATGCAAATTTTATTAGGTATTCATGCGCCTGGTAACTCTTATTTCCTGAATACATTAAATTATTTTTATTTGGTTTTTTATTTATGCTCTTTGCATGCTAGTTAATATTCTATACATTAGTATTAATTCCATGCTACCTAATAATTAGCCACGTGGACGGGTGTTTTTTCACATTGCACACCATCCGAATGCAATAAAGCTCTGCCAAGGGGTTTTGGTCAGATTCTACGTTCTTCGGTTTGATCGATCTCTAGGTCACCGATCCGTGAATACATCTATATAACCTCAATCTTCAAATATTTTATAAATAATCTATTTATGAGTAATAAACTTCCTTCAAATCCTTTTTAAGTTCTTGTACCATTTAGCCAGAACAAGCTGATGCTATCTAATCTTGTTTATTATCTGCTTGGCGATATTAGCCAATTACTTTATTTTTAGACCTATTACTATTTCTGTTAGGGCTTTTTATCTACCCAGATTTAAATATGTTACACGCGCCCCTGGGTTTGAATTCAAAATATTTGAGAATCACAATGTTTTTAATGAAAACCCACCCTTCAATACATCGATGTACACTATACTTTATTTATAAATTATACTCTCCTACTTCTATCACAGATCGCAGACATATTTGCTGCATCTCCTTTATACCTTTATCAAATACAATAACAAATTCTCCTCCTCAACACACATAAAAATATCATAAATATAAACTTCTAAACGCACTCCTCCTGACAACATTTACAACACAGTAAATTTTAAATTCGCCGCTTGCAGGGCCGCCAACTTAACTACACACATTTCATAATTCTCATAAATGATTCCTTTTAGATAATAATTTCGATTCATAAACTTCTGGGCTTATATCTTATAGTATTTCTTAGGTCTTAATATAAATAATTTTCTATACATCAGGTACAATACTTTCTTTTGCTAATGGCTCTTTGGTTTTAGTAACTGGTATTCACTTTAAGTCTTTTCAGGTAACAAACGTGGCATAATTAAAAGTAATAAATATAAAACATATAAATAAATATATCGACATTAATAAATATAATAAATAACAATAATAAATAACTCTTTGGGTACAGTACTTCTTTTTATAAACATATGTTCAACAGACATTACATTCATTTGATTTGGGTGGCTTTGGTCAGCTGGTCGCTGTTCTACATTTCATAGTGCTACATGTTACATCAGAATTTGCTATCGACTTTCATAACTAACCTAACTGCTCAATTTTTTCTCTTAAAAAGGTAATTAACAAATTTTAATTTTATTATCCCCGCTTGTGTCCTTTTTTATCTGATGTATATGATTTAATTACATATTTAAAAATTGTTCTTTTCCTTATTGCAGGCTTCTAACGGCTGGAAGGAATTAAAACATTGGATTGTTGCCACGAGGTCCTATACCAATATTAAATTTATTAAGGAAGGTTAGTAATCGGTTTGATAATAATGTTTTCCTTGATTTCTTATCATATTTATTTCAAATTTGACGATATAGCATGTAGAATTGTTGTGGTTTTCCCGTATCTTGGCTTTTTGCTTGTAGCTATACTGCTGTAGGCCGTTCGGTTATCTGCTGTCCGGGTTGTTGTCTGTTGAGGCTGTCCTAATATTAATTTATCTTTCTCAAATTTAAAGCCCTTGTATCTGGTGTACTTTTTTAAATAATTCCTTGATTCATTAATGGTAGTTCCTTTCAATCCATTCTTATTCCAATCATCATGTAATTTTAATTCATCTTTCCTCTTATGTTCATTTAATATTCTTGAACTCGGCTCATTATAACTCAATAGGCTTACAACAATAAACATTTTTATAATATTAAATTTCCAATTATCAATCATAGATTCATTTAATAATAACAATACAATATTTTCCATCATATCTACAACACAGTATTTTATTAATATCACAGCCATTATAACAAACATTACACACCATATCAAAACATTTATTTTCTCCTGATTAGTATAACCTCTAATCATATAGCCAGGTACTTCCATTTTATTTATATTATTTTTTATTGCTTCCATTCTTCTCAAACACCGTTTATCCTTAATTAACCTCAATAAGTAGTCCACTTTATAATTATCCTCCACGCATGAATCCATAGTAGTTTCGTAAGCAGCTCCGTTTTTATCATATTCCTTTGGCCTATTCTTCCGGTCACATAGCTGGTTTGCCCTCTTGAAACGTATGTGCCGCGGATGCAGGTTGTCGGCAATCTCTTCCTGTCCTCCTTGGTGCCGGTCCGGAATCCTCCTTGGCCTCTTGAAGCGTGCATGCGGCCTCCATCGGCGCGCGCGGTTCCTCCGTTTCTTCCGCCTCCGGGCCTTGCGATGCATCTTCTTCTTCTCCCGTATGCCGTCCTCTCCGTCCTGATGCCGGTCGGGTGTCCTCGGGCGCCTCCGTCTCCGGGCCTTGTGGTGCTCGCCCCTCTTGTCCGGTAGTCCGTCCTCCCTGGTGTCAGCCTCTTGGTCAAAAATTTTGGGGTCCTTTGTCTCCTTCGGTGGTGTCCATTGGTGCGGGTGCATGGGTTCTGTGGGCGGATGCTTGGTGGCGGTCTCCTCCTGGTAACTGTTTATATTTATTAGTGACTCTTCGGTGGCGGGTTGCTCTTCGGCGGGGAACAGGATACTTAGTAGGGATTGATGCTTGCGGCTGGTTTTTGGTGGTGGTTTATCTGGTATTGGCTTTTGTTCTTCTAATAATATTTCCGGTAAATCACTTCTGAATGTGGTGTATGACGTTGAAATATCCTGCTTTTCTTGGTTTGTTTCATTTGGGCTTGTGCTTGTTATATCGGGGGTATCATATAGTCCTGGTTTATTAGCTGTAGCTTTCTGTGTATCTGGTGGCGGGGTTGTTGGGTGTTGGGTTCTGTGTTTTTTGGTGATTTGATCTGGACGCATGCTCTAATGTGTAGTTTGTACTTATTTGATGAGGTGGCGGTTTGTAATTTTTGTCGTAATTATTCTGAGTGTTATCATTATTTGTGTTAAATCGATCACGGCCATAATAATAATTTCTTTCATAGGTTTGCTGTGGATATTTATCAGCTGTTTGCAATCAGTAATGGGTTGTGTGGCGAGTGCCATTCTAACTTGATACGGTAGCTTCTTTAAAATAATACTTGCTAATGCCGATTCATTAATGGGCTCGCTCAATTGAGAATTTTTAAACTGTAGGGCAGTGACGAAAGTGGTACATGCACCGTCTAAGTTAGGGTTGAAATCGCATGATATAATGTCCGCTAGCACGTCCAACTGTTTACTTCTGCTCCAATACTGTTCCAGGAAGACAGCTACAAACTCATCCAATGATGTAAATTCATGGGCTCTACTCCGAAAGAACATCAGGGGTTCGCCAATCAATAAACTAGTCAAACGAAGACGCCAAAAATTCCAAGAGGTGGGTGTTAATGATTGAACTAGTTTTATCTGATCTATAAATTCTTTAGGTTGGAGATAGCGGTCTGTATTGTCAAAACGGCCTAATTCATTGAAACTGTGTAGTGAATCAAACGTTGCTATGGGAATAGGCTCTATATTCTTGTGCGGAAATTGATGTATTTGACTTTCAAGTTGTACTATGTTTTGATTTATATCAGAATTTGGGTGAGCTATTTCATGAATTTGCGAAGTGTTTTGTGCTGGTAGGTTATCTATTCTTTCGTTTAACTCACAAGTGACAGTATCTATTTTTGCTGTTAAATCGGTTGTAATTAGTTCTTGATTTTCAGCGGTAGATGCTGATATTGTGTCCGCAGTTTCCTTACCCGTTCTTACCGATGTATCCTTCAATGATTCCCGCATTTCCTTCATTTCCGCCTTCAAGTCCTTCATTGCCATGGTCATTGTTTTTTCTAAACTATTAGAAAATGACTTGATCATCCCCTCTACTATAACCCTTCTTATTGCTTCTTGGGAGACATTTAACGGTTTATTACTGTTCACAGGATTCTTGGCGGTGATTGAAGAGATCTGGGCGTTGGACTCCATCGCGCCCCCCTCAGCGTCGATCTCCGCTACTATCGCCGTCTGCAGTGTGTCTGCTACCTTACTTTGCGTGGACGAAAAGAGACTCATATTATAAAAATGGATTAAGTGTCAAGTGTTTGTTAAAAAAGTGAAAGTTTTGGCCAACAAGGCATTAATAAGGACACAAATGAGGATAGGCCTATGGACATTACAAGCCAGGTAACCTATTTATTACTTAAGCTCTTATAATATAATAATACTATTCATTGATTTCTGACTAGCAGTTTAGGCCCATAAAATATAATAGCTCTCTCTATAAAATATATTTTCTATAATAATAATATAAAATTTTCTTTAAAACATATAATTTCTCTTTATTTAAAGCTATTGATTCCCCAAAAAGTAATACAAATTTTCCTTCGCCAGTTTTCCTCACAACTCGTATAAGTTATCTATAATTTTCAATATGGTTATTGACTTAATTTCAAATAATTATTCGATGAGCTTGGCTCTCATCATCAGTCCCACGTTGGTACGACATGTCTTTCTGTCACGTTATTATTTATATTTAAATAACGATTAGCCTCCTGCTTGGCATCAGTCGGTAAAGCATGAGATTTGGTATAATTAGGTCGTGGTTTTCTAATAGTATTCAGTCTTAAAAAAAATCTTGATAGGCCTAGATATGGGCTTCTCCTATAACTCTTGTAATTCAATAAATAATAAGTATATATAAAAATGATACTTATACTATAGAGATGAGGAATAAAAAATAAATTGCACACCATGAAAATTTCACACATATATTACACAAATAATGCAAAGATCAATCGAGGCAAAAAATATATATAGAGCGATAAAAAATATAATATAAAAAATAGAACAATATTTGAAATCAATAAAAATATCACAGGCTAAACTTTATATTCTAGATTTGTGGCACGAATCATTACCATGTGCCTTTATCTTGAAATCATATGCATTCTTTGGCATGTAGCTGTGACATGTACTTGCTAATACTTGTCGGCTTGGATAATTCAATCAAAAATATGTGCTCTAAGATCAGCTTGATAAATTAGCCACTAATAATCCAAATATATATATATATATAAATCTCTAGTATTTAGTAGATTTATTTGTATCGAATATATATTTTCATCTCAGGGTGCAAGATTCGGCACCTGACGGAATAGGTAGAGCCATTCATCTAGTGAATTAGAACTATGATAAATTATCGCAAATTGTATTGCAAAAAATTAAATATTGTATGCATACGTTTGATAGCCTAGATTTCGTACTTCTTTGATTAAATAGAAATTTCTAAAATATTGATCTATATTTTTCTTTCAATTAAATACCTTTAATACTAATTTTTACTTGCGCAAGTATTACTCTTATTAATTTCTCAATTTATAATAACCCTTTCGGCGAGCTAGCTTTGATCATCAGATTAATTCGAAGCACTAGGGCGCCCATCACTAAATTCAAATTTAATCACTCACGTGTCGAAAATCTTCTTGTAAGCCGCCGATGTCGATCCAACTCCATGTGGTCCGGGAATATGGTAGCCGGAATCGTCTCCTCCAGGGGTTATAAATTTAATAAAAAAATGAAAAATGACTTCTGCTTCACAATAGCATCACGAAGTCTTTTAAGAAATTTAATAATTTACTTTAACTTTAATTTTTTACAAAATTATTAATAAGGTACTTCGCTCTAAAATATTTGGGGTCCTCTTATGGTGGCATCTGGCTGGCGAGTGCTGGTTCTTCCTTTTCAAGTTTTACAGATCCTCTTTCCGACTTTCAAATTAGCATAAAATTTAAATATCCCAATCCTCCGCCATTAAATTCAAATAGATCTTACAAAAAATGCCAAAATATTGCTTAGATTATATGATTAATAATTTCTTTGCATTCGAGCCATATTGATAACATAGATTACACAAATTTTTACACAAAATCTACTACATTTATATAAATATATATAAATATTTTTGAATTGGCCTACAGTTGCCGCCTATTAACTGCCGTTTTACTATTGGTGCATGCAAATTTTATTAGGTATTCATGCGCCTGGTAACTCTTATTTCCTGAATACATTAAATTATTTTTATTTGGTTTTTTATTTATGCTCTTTGCATGCTAGTTAATATTCTATACATTAGTATTAATTCCATGCTACCTAATAATTAGCCACGTGGACGGGTGTTTTTTCACATTGCACACCATCCGAATGCAATAAAGCTCTGCCAAGGGGTTTTGGTCAGATTCTACGTTCTTCGGTTTGATCGATCTCTAGGTCACCGATCCGTGAATACATCTATATAACCTCAATCTTCAAATATTTTATAAATAATCTATTTATGAGTAATAAACTTCCTTCAAATCCTTTTTAAGTTCTTGTACCATTTAGCCAGAACAAGCTGATGCTATCTAATCTTGTTTATTATCTGCTTGGCGATATTAGCCAATTACTTTATTTTTAGACCTATTACTATTTCTGTTAGGGCTTTTTATCTACCCAGATTTAAATATGTTACATAGTACACAGTGATTGGTTGCTCAAACAATCAATAACATAACAAATTGTCATTGTGTTCGTGTTCCAAGTATTGTTCTTTTTTAATTTTTAATTAATGATGGATGAGTTAATATGTAAACTTATCGTTTGAATCATATCCATGCTTGACTCATTACGGTAATTTTGTAGCAATTATAATTGTAGAATTCCTTCTTCTTCAGTCATATTAAATAAATAAGTTTCAGTTTTCAATAAACAAACAGTAAAAACAATAAATAACTTATGGAAAAACATTATTGAAACGTTTACTATATGATTGATTACTATTAATATTTTTTTGCAATTGTGAAGGAAGAGTTTTGTTTGGATTCGTATTTGGAAATTGATCAATCTAATAGATTCAAAATTGTAGTAGATACATTTTTTGGACTCAAAATTGTGTACAAATTATCATTTAAGTTACGTAAGTAGCATAACCTTTAGACTGTGTATTCCAAATTAAGGTTTGAAGCAGTTTTGGGCAAATGTCTGTTGTTTTTACCTGAATTGTATTTGCATATGAATAAATAAATAAATAAATAAATAAATAAATAAATTACCTCACGCATATTCGTACGTCAGCTCACATAGCAGCCTACAATATATAAATTGTACCTACAATAATATTACTATTGTACTGAAAGAAGTAGCTGTTTGGAACTTGAAAATCCTCAGTGAAATTTTGTACGATGAATATTTAAATAATTAATTAAATTGTATATTTAATGAATTGGAGTAGCCTATCTTCACATCATTCTAAAATCTTATCTTCTGAACAGTAAACTTAAGGCTAGGCACACACCACGACACCAGTTAGTCAAGACAAGACATGATCAGACACAATACTTCATATGTTTGCTTATGTCTAATTGCAATGATTGCGTGTGTGTTGCGTCATAAGCAACTATGTGAAGTATTGTGTCTGATCATGTCTTATCTTGTCTTGACTAACTGGGTTGTGCCTAGCCTAATACTGTATACTATTATCAAGGATAGTATATAGCTATGTATACTATTCTATATATTATTCTATAATTAGTCTATATTCTATTCTTGCACTATTATCTCTCTTTGAATATTACTTCTGTCAGAATCATGGGCGTCGTAATGCCTCGTTATATCAAATTTACGTGGAGAATGTCTCCTTTCTATTGGTGGCTGGATCATTTTCGTCCAAACTATAGTTATTTTTTAATTAATGATTATTTAACAGGATTATGTTTGTCAATATCGAGACATTTTGAGCTGAAAAACATAAAATTTTCGACTTGCTAGAAGCTTTTTTGTTTCAAAAGATGAATGGGTGGTAAAAGCGAGAAAATGTCTCAGAATACTCATGTAGCTAAGGTGAACGTGATATTTTCGAGCTCAAAATTTAAGTGGTTTTATTATTTATTTTGTGAATTTAAAGTTTGTTTCATGTTTTTATGAATTTTTTACTACCGTATCAATCTATCCGAATTTAAAATTGTTTGTTTTAATCTAATATTGTTATTTTATTCTCAGATTGTGATTTGGTGTAGAAAATTGAAATGGACATAACCTATGTATAATATTTGGACAATTTGAAACTAAATTAGGAAATTGAAAAAGTTTTGGGCAATAGCCTGTTTTTTCTTTTCCTATCATTGTATTGTTTATGCTAACATAATAAATTTTAATAAAGTAATAGATTTTGTTCAGTGAATTTGCGGTTAAAACTATACGACAGTTATATCTTAGTTGCATAACAAATTACAGTTTTAAATACGAGCATAATTTCCCTCTAGCCGATGACATAAATTATAATCTTAGACCTAATACAATAAGAAAATATGAAATATATAACACTAACTCTGCTCTTCTTAGAAGGCAACTTTACTACATTAGCAGTAAATTCATAAATATACTAGAAAGTGAATTTCCACTTGATAATTTCCGAAATAATAAACACAGAAAAAGAGCCATAGAGGCATGGCTGAACTTGAATTATTTCCAATCGTTGACTTTTATACAATAATAAACTTCATATTATAAATTATATTTTCGAACACTTCATACGCTACATTCAAGTTTATATATTATATCTCTGATTTAGCTGATTTACGACTCACACTGGCGCACAAGGAATCTTCCTTTTGCCGGTGTTTTTGCCTCACCTACTGTATGTGAACATAAATTGAATCTTCATTTTATAACTATTATTTATAATATAAAGGATATAATTTCGTTATTATATCTTATTAAATAAATGTATGTATCTTGGTTTAAGTGCAGTAGCATATACTTATATTTATTTTTTGTAAAGTTTTTTGTATTTTGTTTTTGGCAAATAAAATTCATTCATTCATTCAAATTAATAAATAATTGAAAATTATTGAATAGATATTGATAATTGAATTTCCTTTCAATCGTTCAACCCTAGAACTTTTTTAGCACTACTGGGATATCGGGGATGATATTCTACATCCAATTCTGACGTTAAATTTAAAATTTGAGGAAGATGTAATTTTACACGATTTGGCAACGCTGTAATTTCTTTGAATGGGGAGCCAAGTCTCAACTTATTTTACACAAACTATAGTTGCAATATTGCTTTGTTTGCAGAATTAGCAGAGCTGTGCGACGAGGGGACAATAAGGCCGCCATGGCTGCTGTACCTGTGCATAGCGTTTGGCCTGATGTTCCTCATCATGCTCATCATCAACATCTTCCTGTGTAGTGCCATGACCTGCGCATGCGCACGCACCGAAGTCATCGAAAAGGAGCCGAGCATCATCGAGGACTATGATCCCTACAGGAGTTGGCATGGCTCACAGTATGGCTCAAGGTAATATTCAAACTCTTTAGTCGTTTATCGAAAAGAGAGACAACAATAATATTGAGGTGAAATTAAAACGATATTGTTAGTTCCATATAATTTATTTGAGCCAAACTTGAGTTTCAATTCACTAAGGTATCTTCTTCAGAGTTATCTTTGTTTATACTGAGAAAAATTGGATAGAGGAAATTTCCTCCAATTTCCTCAGTCTAACCAAAAGACCACTGAAGATGATATCTGAGTGCATTAAAACATAGAGAAACAATAGCGTAAGTAGATATCCCATGATATAGGGATAGGGCGTTTATGTCGCAACTTTTACTGTTATCTCAAGCCGATAGTTCATGTAATTCTTTACCGTGAAGCTGTGTGACACTGTTAGTCTCTCATATTGTGCCGTTCATACACTCTCACCCCAACAAAACTCGAAGCTTTTTTCGAGAAAGACAGCTTTGGACTTTGCCTGCTGTCTTCTCCCAATCATTAATTTATAATATAATGTTTTGTAATTGTCAATATAAATGAAAAAAAAAATTGTGAAGTGAAAAACTACAAGACTAACTTATTTCGGACTATGTGTAAACTTCTAAATTTGGAAGAGGAATAGCAAAAGGTTACCTTATTTTTTTCTTTCCCTATCATTTTGATGATGATGTACTTATTGTATTATTTATTTAGCGTATGGCAGATACACAACACATATAAAGCTCATGAGTCTCAAATGCCTTCATATACATTGTATATTTCCAATTTCTTTGAGATGCTGAGTAGTTTAGGTACTTATTGTATGAATGTGAATGAATATTACGTGGTTGTTGCGCGAGGTCTACTGTTAACAGAACTACTAGTATAATATAATGTCTGACTGTAATTTCTGACTGCTAATCGTTCTTTTTAGTAGCAAAAAGTGATTAAATAATAAGCAGTTCGCTATGGAAAACAATATTTATTTATTTATCATTTACAATCATATTGAAGAATAATATAATGTTTTGTAATAAATTGTCAATATAAATGAAAAAAAAAATTGTGAAGTGAGGAACTACAAGACTTCTAATTTCGGAATATGTGTAGCCTTATCTAAATTTGGGAGAGGAATAGCAAAAGGTTTTCTTATTTTTTCTCTCCCTATCATTTTGATGATGTACTTATTGTATAAATGTGAATGAATATTTTATGAACAAATATTTGTATGAGTGTGAATAAATATTTTTTGGTTGTTTGGTAGGTACTCGCTGAACGGTAAACCAGGCTACGTGTCTGGAGGTTCGACGATGAACTCGACCAGGTCGATATCGACCAACAGCGATCACTACGCGATTGTGCACTCGCGGCCTGGCTCAAGGTACTCGCCGCCCAACAAGCCCAGCCAGCGTAGTCCGGGCTCCAACCTCGGCTCACACTACTCGGGCAAAATGTAGGGCGCCGCACCATTATCAGTGAGTATTTAATTGTAGTTTATACAACTGTTTTATAATAAGGGTTTTGGAAAGGACCACTCGCGAAGTTAATAAAATAATACTTCTACAAAATGATTGTTGAAAACATCACTCTTCTCTACAAGACCATTAATCCTGCAATTAATGCAATTAATCATATGAAAATAAGCATAATATGTTCATTATTAAATAGTATCAACTTGTTTATCTATTTTCTACATTTCAACTTGAAAATGACCTAATTTATGGTCGAAACTAGTCGTAATATTCTAAATAATAAAGGGTACTACAAGTTTTCATATTGTTTTTATTAATTTGAAAATGCAATTATGTTAGGTTTAAACTGCCCGGACTGAGACAGCTTATAATATTGATTCTCACAGACCACGATCTCTTCAGTCAAGTAATGTTTTAAACAATCACCTGTAACTGACAGACGGACAATGTGCCTCGATTGAAAACTTCAAAAATGATATGTGTGTGATTCAAACTAGACTTTGACTTGCAGACCAAAAGCCAACTCACTCATGTTTGTATAACATGGTGATAAAATCATAATATAGCCTACAAGATGGAATGTGGCCTTCAAGATAAAACTCGCATTTTATCTTACACATTGAAAATCTCATTGCTTTATCATTACATCTTATAATCAAATCCGCGACTAAAATTCCCATCTCTCCAAATAATATTCAAATTAAATTCAAGAAAAATTAGACGGTTTAATGTGATGTATGACAGGGTCTTTAACGCACTAGTTAGATGTAGAATTAAGACACAAATGTGCGAGCGTAGCGATCGAACGCGTGTCTTGAACGTCTCACGAGTGCTTCAAAGACCTTATAAAACTTGTATACACTACTTTATCTACGACCATTCAAGCGAAAAAGGTCACATTGCTGACTTATACGGTTAGAAATCAACCAACTAGCCTATATGGTAAACATTGAGATAACAATAGGTGAAAAGCTACTGTTAGAGTGGATAGTAAACTTGAAATTAAAACTTGATATACTGAAAAAAGACAAAATGAAAACTTGATAACTTAGTAACTTGATGAATTGCAAACTTGATCTACTGATCAACTTGATAAACTGAAAACTTAACGAAATGAGAACTGGACAAAACTGAAATTGAAATTGAAATTGAAATTGAAATTGAAATTATTGCCAAAACAAAATTACAATATTACAATATATTAAGTTACAAAGTGTTAAACAAATAAGCAAAACTCAAACTTAATTATTAGATCAAAACTTAATTTATCTTTATTTTGGCGACTGCTGGCATAAGTAAGAACTTGAGAGCCAGCAGTGAGTTTACATTATTAGATTTAACAAGTTTAGCGCTTAACTAAAATTTGTAGAATACTTATTCTATTTGGCTTTTTAAATAATTATATATATATGATTGAACATCATCAAAAACTTACGAATAACTAAATAATACTTAAGAGTAACTAAATCTATTGTAGCGTTAATTTAAAAAAGAAATTCCTGTTTATTCACTCTTCCACAGTTTTGTGATATTTACCAGTTGGTTTTTCTATAATGAAATTTGACGGAACTAATTTGATGAAAAGATTACAGTAATAAAAGAATTGATGCCTACATGTAGTGAGCTTGATCAAAAGCATATTGTATCTATTGAAATGATTTACTCGCATATTGTAAGGGGTAGTGCGAGCTGAAAATAGAGAGTGATTCTTGTTTATGTAGAGTATTACGGTTTTCATGAACGTTTGCCTCAATGTTGGTACATCAAATTCAATAAAAATATCTCGGCTTGGGTACAAACGTGGTCTCCCTAGAGCTGCTCTTATAATATGTTTTTGGAGGACAAACAGTTTTCTCAAGTGCGTATCAAAAGCTCCACCCCACACCTCAATGATATATTGGAATAAGGAATGTGCATATGCAAAATAAATTTTTCTTATTATCTCCCTGTTTTTAATTTTATTTATTTTATAGAAAATATAGATGAGATATTTTAATTTTGAGCAGAGGTACTCTAAGTGAATGTTCCATTTGATATGGCGATCTACAAAAATACCAAGATATTTTATAGATTGCACTCTTTCTAAAGGTATATTTTCGTGGGCGACCTCATTCATTATTTGGGTGCCATTGTTATTTTTCTTTGATTTTTTTATAGAAAGTTCAAGATCTATTGATGGTTGACCAATTACGGTGGGTGAGAAAGTTATATATTTAGTTTTCTTTGCATTTAGGGTTAGTATATGATCTTCAAACCATTGTTGAACTATTTTCAAACCATTATTTGCAACTTTGAACGTTTCTTCCCATGTGTCTCCGCTAAAAATCAAAGTTGTATCGTCGGCGAAAGATAAAATAGTACAATTTTCAAGGTTTAATTTTAACAGGTCGTTTACATAGATGAGAAACAAAATCGGGGATAGTACTGTCCCTTGAGGAGTACCGAACTGAGAGGTGTAACTGATGTCTGTCTGTCCATTTAAAGTGAGATACTGTTTCCTATTCGACAAGTAACTTGAGAATAACTTATTCACAGAACCTCTTACACCCACCCTGTCCAGTTTATAGAGGAGTATGTTGTGAGGAACTGTATCAAAGGCCTTGGATAAGTCCATAAAAATAGCCAGTGTTTTTTTGTTTCTATTAAAGTTATCAAAAATTATATTGTTGAGATGGATTACCGCATCTTTGGTTGAACTATTTGCTTGGAAACCATATTGATTGTTGTCAATGATTTTATGTTTATCTAGGAAACTCATAAACATAAAATACTGAACATTAACTAAATACTAAACTAAAACTGAACATTTGGGGAGGAATTTTTCCTCCGTCTGTCTGTGTTTGTCTTAAGTCTAGTAATGATGGAGAATAGAAAAAATAAATCACCTTGATCTGTTATGTTTGATATCTTAATAAGAAAAATACAAAAATCTACTAATAGTTGACCCTGAAGAAGTAGGATAATAACGTTTTCAATTTTCAATCCAATGATACAAATAAGATTCTGAAAGAAAAAAATAAAAATTCAAGTAACCTTTTTTTGAATTGTACTTAAATTAATTAAAAAGGGTACTTAGTTGTTTATTATTTTCTTTCTATTTAAGAGTAGCCCTAACGAAAAAAGATAAATAAGATTTTATCTAATTTTGAAATTTGTTTTCCAGCTCATCGAATAAATTGAAGCCAGTACCAGCGACCATGATGTACGAATGAAGTTTGGCTCAATACTGACGAATGTCTGCGACGACGTTTGGACTTGTAACAAAAATAAACTAGACGTAAATTAATTTGCTGATGAGTGAGTGAGAGAATGATAATTCAATGTTGATTTGTTTAATACACTGCGTGTATGTGTGTGTGAAGAATGGTGCTGACCCAGTAATAATCTCCGTCCTCCACTTATTCTATAACTTTTGTAAAATATTTTATCGTTTGAGTGTTCAATTTTGGGAGTAATATTGTTATTTGTGTCAGTGTCTAAAATATTGCACTAATCAGTATTATTATTGGTCTTCCATATATTTCAGATTGTGATTATAAGGTACTTCATATTCAAAATCGGGGTTATTATATTTTTTATATAATTGAAGAGACTTGAGAAATTTTATAATTTATTTTTTATGTGAGAATACACATGAAAGACTAAAAAGGTGGCCTAAGTACCATAATTTATTCACATAAGTCTTAGAAATACAATTTCTCGAACCTCACATCAGAGTTGAGTAGATTTGGAATTCAATAAACGATTACTCGATTGAGTTATGAAAATAAACATTAACACGAATTAAAAATGGTTGAAAATATTAATTCGATAACAAAGAGAGGTTGTCTTCTTAGATTCTCCATTAAAGGTTTCTTCATGCGCTCCTTAGCGATGTCACCGTGTCGATCACGAGGTGTTGATTCATGGCCTGGGTAATGCTCGCAGACTTGTTGGCAGACTGTTTTCATTGTAATCTCTTTCAGATTACAATGTCTTTATAAGTTAAAGACATTGGTACTGATACGTTGTCTTTTCACGGATTTGCCTCACCAAGAATTATTTTTATGTATCCTTTTATTTCTTCGTCCTAGAAATACAATTTCTTGAACCTCACATCAGAGTTGAGTAGATTTGAAGTTCAATAAACGATTAACTCGCCTGAGTAATGAAAATAAACATAAACACGAACTAAAAAGAAGTAGAAGACGCCGCCATAGAGAAGGAAAGAAGAAGAAGAGGAAGAGCAAGTCCGTCGTCTTCTCACGGATGAAGAAATAAAAGGATTTATCAAAACAATTCTTGACGAGGCAAATCTGGAAGAGATTACAATGAAAACACTCTGCCAACAAGTCTGCGAGCATTACCCAGGCCTAGGACTTGTTCTCCCTCTTTTTCTTCCTTCTCTATGGCAGCGTCTTCTTCCTCTTCTCTCTAGTAACACGCATTAAAATGATAAAAGATATTATTCTGTAAATAAAGAATCTGAAACATTGTTATCCATTACTAGAGCTACTCTTAATGTTATTCATGATGACTGTCTATACAATGTTCATTTTATATTGACGAGCCCATTCAATTTGGCTTCTATAATGAATAAATAAACAAGGTGTTATCATAAGTTGTTTAAGCCTCTAAAGGTTCTATCATAAAACATTATAATTGTGTGATACTTCTGTAAAACATGATTCAATGAAAGACAAATATTAATTTTTTCCAATCTTTAATCGGTATAGTTTTTTATATTGTCAAATATTTTACATTTCTACCATTTTTGAGACGTATTTATTCACCAGATATACTCTACTTTAGTTTCGACTAAATTATTACCAAAATTGATTGAAGAGCAACCAAAGGTCATAATTGTTTTTATGGCTTGATTTTTCTTTTCATGACTGGAATAGATTAGGTCTATCTTCCTGAATTTGTGTTTTGTTTCTGCTGTACAAAACAATAAAACAAATTGTTGTATAAATTGTATTTCAACTTCCAATTTCAAGCATTAAAGACTGACTTTTTATTTTATAAAATTCAGATTACTAGTTTTGTATCTATTGTATCTACTATTGCGTGCTCCTCGCCCTTTTTCAGATTTAATTGACAAATGATGAGATTTTATGTGACCTGTATAGATTAGACTCAAAAACGGGTTTAAAAAGACATAATATGCAATATAAGATGAATTACATATTGTTCAAAATCACATTGTATGTAATTTATCATGTAAGTGCAATATCTGACGCTGATACTTTGTGTAATAAACATGTATGTAAGTACATAAAATGTATGTTTAGTATGTAAGAAATACGTGTGTCTAACACTGAAAATATACCATATTTTTATATTATTTAGAAATGTTTAGATGTCGGTAATAATACAGTATTTTGTAATCTTTTTTTTATTATGAGAGTATACAGAAAATATATGTATTCTAGACGATATAAACAATATATTGTACAGATAAATTTCAATGCAAGGTATCAAATTTATCATTTTAATAATCTGATACAATTTTTAAATTTTTAAGCCAAGTAAGATCATTCAAATGTGTTACATAGAATTTTAAACGTTACGGTACTAGAAAACTTTTCTTACATAGCTTTACTCCAATAATATTCTGCAATGATCCTTCAAGTTTTCTCTAGGTTTCTTTTCAAATTCATATAGTTTTAAATTGCCTGATAAAAATGTGCAGAAACTTTTTAGTAAACTATATTTTTCGAGTTTGTTTTAGTTTCTTTCAAGATTGTGCTATTTTCAAATTCTTTTATTTTCTGACCATAATTAATAATTATCTAATTATATGCTATGGTTGTTTTTATGTTGTGAACTTCAGTAATAATTATCTAAATATTAGAATAACATAGTAAATAACTAATTCAACACTACTATCATCCAAATCAACGATGGACCCAAATTTTTATCTTACATCCACTACTACATAACTTACCAACTAAAAAATATATTTCATAAAATATCTTTTTTAATATATATTTCTTAAAAATAGGTAGTGTCTTTATGATATAGTACTGTATTGTATAGTAAAATATCATATCCTTACAGGTAATCTTTTATCCAGATAGGTAATATTAATTGAATTAGCTCAAATATTTTTTGGATTAAGTTATCGATTCTAGTTATTTGTACTTAGTTGATTACTGTAATGTAATAAGTGGTAAAATTCAGTTAGCCACTACGGTAGCCTACATGTTGAACGATGTACATTCCAACACTAAAATAATATTATTGTAATAAATCTAGTTGGTAATATTGTAAGTAATGACATTTGTTTACATGAATAATGTATGTTGAATTGATAATGAATTGTTTACTAATTAATTGGTGATTTTCATTGAAATTACTAGTATAGCACCTGTCCATTACCGCTTCTTCTCAATTGAAAAGAAAAGATGGAATGTATGATGAAAGTATAGTTATTAAAACAATAACTCAAAGTAAAGTATAGTTATGAAAGTATAGAGAATATGATGTATGTATAGAGCTGCGTACACATATACGCGCTTCCAACCCGCACCGAGCACGCTCCGCCCTCGTACCGCCCTCGTTCCTCCATCGAACCACAGTCGCTCCGCCCACGCACCCATCATGGACGTTACGGAAGATGTTAGATTTTCTCGCGTTCCCCGGTCGAACCACTGTTGCTCCCCGGTCGATCATCAATCGCTCTGCTGAAGTGACGTTCGGTTGCGGAGCAGAGCGAAAGTCTGTACGCACCTTAGTATTTTGAACTTGGGTAGTATAACAAAAGTAGACTGGGATAGAAATAGAGAACCAAACAGTCATATCACCATCTTCCAAGGAAGGATCAGTAATTCCCATGCTGGTAGGCTAAACTGGTATGAACTAAAATACTAAATAGTACTCCTCATAATATATAGTGATACTAGACTAGTACCGTTATTCACCTACTAAGATGTCAGATTTTAAGTATTTTGTGACTTGAATGATTTGACTATTTCTACATCCACAGTAGACCTATTACATACCGTATTATTCGGGCATTTAAAAATATTTTTTTCTAATTATTAATTTTTTAATGAATCATTGTGCACAAATAATAATGATGCAATATGACAAAACAAATGAGTACGAGTTACTTTATAAAAATAGTGTAATAATTATTACTTCCCATTTAATGAAATATTTCTGTTTATGGCGAGCAGAGTATCTGCTTCCAAGTCCAGTTCTTGACCATCTGTTCAAGTGAAAGAGTCAAAGAAACTGCCTGAAGGAATATTAAACAAGTAACAAAAAATGTAATCTACATAAGTCAAATATACAAAAATCTGGTGTGGCGCACTCACACAACTTTCCTTGCTGTTATGAAAATTGATCACCTGGCGGCCTGACACTAGTGTGTTCCCGAGCATTTCAAGTCTACTATTCAAAGATCTGAGCCAGGTGGTGACAGGACAATAACACTGGACACACACGAGATCTGCTATCTCTTCATAGTGAATGATTTAATAGAATCAACAGTTTGCAATTGATATAATCACAATTTCTCGAATTTCGAGCTTATTTTCAATTTTAGGTGAAAATGTTTCTGAACATTAATTGTAGAGATTTTCATGTTCAATCATTTCCGCAAGAATTTTTTTGTTTAAAGTGTATCTGAAGCCTGATAATTGGGATTCTAGATTCAAACTTTGCATAGATGGGGCGGAGCTCCTGAAATTTTTAGAGTTATGGGACTTGTGGCAGTTGATAGAGCTTATCAATGACTATTTTAGGTATAAATTTGATCAAAATCGTTGGAGCCGTTTTCGAGAAAATCGCGAAAATCCCTGTTTTTTACAACATTTTCGCCATTTTAGCCGCCATCTTGAATTGCATTTGATCGAAATTGTTCGTGTCGGATCCTTATAGGAGAAGGACCTTAAGTTTCAAATTTCAAGTCATTCCGTTAATTGGGAGATGATATATCATGTACACAGACGCACATACACTCATACACACACACACACACACACACATACAGACCAATACCCAAAAACTTTTTTTTTGGACCCAGGGGACCTTGAAACGTACAGAAATTTAGAAATTGGGGTACCTTAATTTTTTCGGAAAGCAATACTTTCCTTACCTATGGTAATAGGGCAAGGAAAGTAAAAAGTGTAATAATTATTACTACCCATTTAATGAAATACTTCTGTTTATGGAGAGCAGAGTATGCCATCTGTTCAAGTGAAAAAGTCAAAGAAGAAACTGCCTGAAGGCATGTTAAACAAGTAACAAAATGTAGTCAAACATACAACAAGCAACAAAAAATTTACAAAAGTTTGTTTCAAAACATACCATCTAGCATAAAGCAGCAAAACTAGGCAAGAAGTACGAGTATAGATACTCGCAGTCTGTGAATCACAATAAAAAAATTATTCTCTCAGAAAGTAGAAGGGATTATGAAGTAAAGCCCCTAGTATTCTCTTCAAAACTGTCTTTGGCAGACTCCTGGCTAAAACCTGCAGCTTGTCCACAATTTATTGTGGCTGACTGATCAGCCTACTGTAACATTAGAAGATAGATTACCGGTACGTCATTAGTGAAGTCCTCTGACTTCAAAGAAATGAAAAAAAAGATTGAACCAAAGTAAAGATACCTGTTTTATTTGTATACTAACTTGTGGGTATTATAAGTCTCTGACTAGACACAGTAAAAGACCTCTTACTCACAAAAAATGTGCCCCCAAGGAATCCCCACAAATGGCCTTCTTTTGCATCAACAGTAGAGGTAGCCTTCTGTATTTCCTTCACTTCGGAGGCATTATCCCACAAAAGGTGATACCATAATTCTCATCACCCTTTGGAAGAGGGCAAAAATATCATAATGCGGCCTCCGGGATACATCATATGATGATATAAGGTTTCTGAGCAAGAACCAATAAGAGCATCTTGTTCAGAGTAATGATCAATTAATATTAAACAAGAAATGAAACAAGTCTCTCCAAACTTTTATGTCGAGCAAACTTTTATAGCTTGCAGACTAGCTGATTTGAAATGATCTAAACTCAATTATTAACATTGCTTTAATATAATAGGCAAATATAAAACTAACTCTGATGATAATTATGATTAAAATAGTACCGTACCGTAGTCTTTTTGATTGGTTGGTAATAATTTAAAACTGAGAAATTGATTGCCGTACATAGTTACCTACCTCATATTTATAAATCAATTATTTAATCATATTAATGAATAGAGAGTTCTATTATCACACAAGAGTGCTTCATACAAGAATCATTATTATTTGTACAAATAAGGCAAGCTCAAGAAGAATCAAACCCTGCACAGAGCGTTCCTAGTTCAAATCTACTTACCTGTTCCCGCGTTAATAAAATGGCACCTATCATGATCACAACGAGAAAAGCTTTTGATCTTATCAGTCTCTCTATTCCTCTGACTTATATATTGGAATACATAAATAAATTCATTAAATGTTTTTTAAATCTTAATATTATCAATCTTATCCTATTTCATAGCTTATACTGCAGTTGGAAAGTTGATATATTCAGTTCAGTTGGCACTGAAATCGTCACTCTGCTTCCGTTGGCTTGTTTTCTTGCTCTTGTTTTTCTCTGCTCTTTCTCTCTTGCAGTCAACGAAAATGGCGGATCGTGTCGCTCCGGCTAATTGTTGTTTTTCAGTTGATTAATTTGTGTCTGAATTCTTCAAGTTTTCTGATACGTTCTAGGTAAGTAATTATTTTCTTTGAATCTATAAAAATATGTCGCAAGCATAGTTATACAGTCTAGAGTTAACATATTCTTTTCCGGTTGCCTTTTCGCCATGCTGCCGGTTTTGTAGCTAGGAAAATGGGAGGGACCACATCCTTTCAATTGTAATAATATATACAAATTGTGCTGTTTTTCACTAGAAATGATAGTTTATGACCTATTATTTTAAAATTTCAGTAAAGTTATCGAATTGTTTGTCTAATATTAGTTTTTTTGAAGGTCTTATCTGTAATCTGGCCATGAGTATAGTCGTAGTTGTGTGGGCAATGGGCTAATGGCTGAAGACGAGTCAACCATTTGTGATCAATCTGGATTTTTTTCTTATTGATCGTGTTGTCTGTCCTATAATTTTTTTCCATTGATGCTTTCAGTGAATCAAGGGACGAGTTTTATAATTATGATCTCTTGAATTAGTATTGTTACTACTCTTATTAGCTACGTTGTTATTCATAAAGTTCAATGCTCTTGAAAGAATCTACTAATTTGAGTAAATAGTTAACACGATAGACGAATAAAGTCCGTGCTACAGACAAAGTCCTAGGTCTAGGCGATGATCTAATAATTAGCTTTATAGAATGATCAAGTAAGTAGATTAGCAATATAGAAATCAATAGACTTTGATCTAATTTTAAACCCCTTGATTTAAGTAGTATTTATCCTTCAACGAAGCTTTTACTAAAAAATAAAAGAGATCTTTGGAAAGGCTTTATTAATTAATAATCAATTACAACATACATTATTTACCGATAGTACGTCAACCTAAAAAAGTAGCCTACATCTACAGTAGGCCTATGGGAAGTTCATTATGAAGTTGATTTAATCATATCAATATTATCACAGAGCTGTTTCAATGTTATAATTAAAATGATAAAATTTACATAACATTGACAACTTAAAATTTGAAAAACAACCTTTTTTTAAGATGTTTATGCTAAACATAGCAATAGGCTAACATTTGGATTTTGAATATTGTAAAACTGTTTTTAAGTTAATGGCATTGACTTTGAAGAGAAAATTTTCTTTGATTTCTTTTACTTTTATTCTTAATCAACTAGGGCTTCACCATAGTCTAAGTTGAGACTTGGCTCCCCACCCGGAGAAATTACAAGGTTGCCAAATTGTGTAAATTTGCAAGTTTTTCAAATTTCTATTTCATCGTCAGAATTGGATGTAGAATATTATCCCCGATATGCCAGTTGTGCTAAAAAAGTTCCAGGGTTGAAGGATTAAAACAAAACTTTGAAATTGGAAGCATTGCTAAAATTCTTTTGAATACCACTCCTTTCAGAGTCATCGGGCGTCATAATGCGTAAGAATTTTATATCAAATTAACGAGGAGAATGTCTCTTTCTATTGGTATTTAGATCATTTTTATCCGACCTATTATAGGTTATTTTCTAATCAATGATTATGTTTGTCAATGTCGAGACATTTCGAGAGCAGAAAACATGGAGTTTTCGATAATTGGGTGGTGAAAAGATAAGTGGGTGGTGAACGCCTTAGTTTCTCAGAAGTAGCCTAATTGAATTTATTTTTTCAATTGTCAAAAGTTGTTGTAAAATAGTATTTTAGTCTTCAAGGATTTCTAAAGTTAGTAGGGCGCCTGCATGTTATGCATTTTTCACTAAATTGTTTACTAAAGGCTGGCAATTTGAAAAATATTTGAGTGAATTATTTCAAACACAAACAACTGATTCCCTTCAGAAAGGCTTCAATGCAAAATTGCTTGCATTATTCAAGGCGAGTTTGTCATTTTCACTTTATTTATAATCATGTGGCTCGTAGTCACTGAATGTTTCAAGCGTTCTGTAGTTTGTTTAAAAATAAATAGGTCGGATAAAAATGATCCAGATACCAATAGAAAGGAGACATTCTCCTCCTTAATTTGATATAAAATTACGAAGCCCCATAATCCTGAAAGAATTTTAGCAATGCTTCCAATTTCATCAAAAACGTTAAGTTTTCTTTTAATCCGTCAACCCTGAAACTTTTTTAGCACTACTAGCATATTGGAGATGATATTCTACTTCCAATTCTGACGTTGAATTGTAAATTTGAGAAACTTGCAATTTTACACGATTTGGCAACCTTGTAATTTCTTTGGATGGAGAACTAAGTCTCAACTTATTCTACACAGACTATAGTCGTTTTTTAAGAAAACTTTTTAACAATATGGTTGTTTCAAGTTATTAGCCGCTATTCAATAGACCTATGTTCAATACTACTGTATATATTATATTGTAAGAAGGCCTGCTTATGGGCTGCGGTACTGTATTCATTTTCATTTAATTCAGATTCTCTTTTTTTTCAAAACCTACTTCAGATTTTTATTTTTTATTTGCGTATGTTTTTGTTATTCGGCAGGTAGAAGGTACGGTACTTCTATTGTCGTTCCGTATTCCATTATCTTTAGTAATTTTTCCCAATAAATGTCTTTTGTTGTGATTTTGAGTTTGTTTGACTTGGCTGTTCAAACAATAATAGATCAAAAATATTTCTCTTTGTGACCAGTAACAATACTTCTCGCTTTCTAAAGTTGAAATGTTTTTCTGCCGTTTATTACAGCCTACCATACTCTATTTTTGGTTTTAATATCTAAAGCGAGACAAGTTCATAAAGTTGATAATCCTACTCAGTGTATACTAATATTATTTATTGCCAATGAAAACTTGTGATATTTCGAGTCTTTTCTTCTAAAACCTTTTATAAACAATGTTTAAAGCTTAATTTCTCGATGTATTTATTTTATTATAGAAGTTCTCTGCTTTTTACCTTAATTTTTAGTCAGGAAATTTTTAAGGTCCTGTAGTTAACTTAGATAGCCTAAATGTATAATTTAACACTGGTGATGAGACATATTCACAATCATTTTAGATAGCTAACCTCGATTTTTTTGTATAAACTCAATAAATGTTCATGTGAATAATTCTATTGAAATTTTTAGAATGAAGTCTGTTAAGATAAGTTTTGCTAGTGGCCAATCTGAAGAAATCATAGACCCATTTCCACATGTCAGTATCATTCTTGTAAGTTTTAGGTACGAACTATATTATTCCAATGGAATTATACATATTCGCTTCAGGATAGTATAAGTTGTTAGCCTACAGTCGACTGATAGCTGGTGAAATTTTGTCTACTGATAGCTTAAATCCCTACTTATTTTTTTCAGTCTAACATTTTTTTTCTGAGGTTAATGTCCAAATGAGCATAAGGCTTGTGTGTGGGTAATGAGAAGTATGATGATGGCAAATCATACAGCTTTGAGTGGGTTCCGAACCAAATCGATTTATTGTCATGTTTGGATTTAGACTTTGGGATAAATACTTTGAATTTGTACTTTAGTATAATTTGGAAGTGCACTATTCAATAAAAAATCAGTAGGCTATTACATGTAAATGATTCGTTAAAATATAATCGAATAAATTGAGAAAATGAAATTTAAAATGAATTTTTGTGATAGTAAAACTGCTTTGAATGATAAGGGCAGACTCTCAGATATCAGTATTAGAGTTCCTTCAATTAGTACTCACTCCGTGAGTTTTTCATGTTGGACAACAGCTTGGTAAGCGCCTATTTTTGATTAATTTCTCTCCTTTTGCTTGCTTTTATTTGTTTTTCTTTTGGACTAGTAGGTCGACTGGCCTACTTGTTTCTTTTTGTATTCTCATGACGTGTCCCTGGGGGTTTTTTGCCCACCTTATGGACTTAACATAAAATAACTAATAACTAAAAATAACTAAGTGATCGTTTTAGGTATAGATAGTATAATTATTATTCCCATGAGTTATAGTGAGATTATTCATACTAGAACGGCCGGGCTGTATGGAAATTGTCCCATTTAAACTCAAGATAGTTATATTTTCACTGTATCGTCACTGACTGATATGTGGAAATCCCCCTCAATCTTGCTAAAATGCCTCAATTAATTTTGTTTCTCTGTTTTTATTTTTCAGATCTTTTTGGACTTGTCGTATTCCTTCAATACTTCGACTAGAGATACTAGAAGGAGTTATGGGTCACTTCATGTGAGGGGGGAGGGAGACATTTCACACTTTTCCAAGTTGTGACATGGCAAACTATTTTTTCAAATAGTTTAGAGAACTTTGAATAGAAAGGAAAAAATCAACTTAACTGCTGGTGACACAGCTTTGAAATCTTGGACAGTGTCCAATCGTGGGTTGTTGAATAGGGTGGACGTTTTTGAGGTTAGGTTGTAGGAAAGTGAATCCAAAATGGGGGTTCAGGACTTGCAAGCGTACCTGGAGGGGGGTACCGTACAAGGGTCTTGCTCCAACGTGGATCTGGTTCGAATTGCCAAAACGATGTCAGCGCGTTTCGTGAAGCAAGCACAGAAGAAGGGAGCAAATCATCAGCCCAACCAATTTAGTCTGGTAGTCGACGGAGAATGTTGTCTGGATCGCTTGTATGGTGGATATTTTTCTGGTGAGTCTGCTATTACGCTGTTTTTTCTTTGTTCATTATTTTCTGTTGTATTTATTTTGATACAAAGTATTGAGTTGACTACATTGCCGTTATTATAGTGAGGTGCACGTTAAGCTGCGTACAGATATACGCGCCTCCAACCCGCTCCGCGTACGCTCCGCCCTCGTTCCGCCCTCGCTCCGCCCCCGCTCTGCATTCGCACCGATCATGAACGTTACGGGAGATGTTAGCTCTTCTCGCGTTCCACTCTTGCTCCCCGGTCGATCATCAATCGCTCTGCTCGAGTGACGTTCGGTTGCGGAGCAGAGCGAAAGTCTGTAAGTTACGCACCTTTATAATGGCAATGGTGGAAGATAGGAGAACAGCGTTACCGATTCTCGGCCTTGCTACTGCCTTCCATAGAGGATGGCTTATACCGGTATATATGATGTAATATAAACGGTTTATTATTTGAACTAGTTCCACTATTTGAACTAGAATAACGGTTTAACTAGAATAACTATTTGAACTAATATTAACGGTTTATTATTTGAACTTGTTCCACTATTTGAACTAGATTTTTAAGTTATTAAAATTTAAAAATCAATCCAATCATAATAATGAATGAACAAGTTTATCATTATTGTTTAGAATAATGATAACTTATTCGCTAAGAAAATATATTTTTGAATGACTAAATTATAAATTCTCATAATTGAGATTACATATTTTGCTAATCAATTATTTCTACATCGTTGAAAAACGATCTGGCAACTTAGCAAAGCTAGAAGAGGATAGAGCTATCTGCTTTGTTGAATAATAGACGCAAGGATAGATACACAAATGATGATCAAATATTGTCATTACCGTATAACGTGGACTTCACTATAGTAATTAAGTTCACTAGTTTAAATCGAGTCAAACGGTCCCTAGACATTCAATATTATTGTAGAATATCAGCACCTACTTATTATTTATAACATTGAACCACACAACTATAATAAACATTTCATAGACACTGGGGTCTGATGTTATAAGTAGGTAGGCCTACTGTATTGTACAATAACATTGACCGTATATGGACCGCTGTGAATTGACAAAAAAGGTATCAAGCTGTAGTCAATTTGAAGATATGTTTTCTTCAAAATTATTAAAAACTTGAGTATCTTTTAATATGCTTATAGACAGAGAATGTATGAATGGAAAGTTACTGGTGGTCAGTGCTTGTCATTACGTCACTTTCTAACAATTTCCATTCAGGCAGATTAATGGTAAATTGACATTGGTGGGAAGTGACGTGATAAAAGATTTACATTTCCAATATTTGAACTAGATTTTTCTTTTTCAAATTTTTTAAGTTATTTAAATTCAAAAATTAATCCAATCATAATAATGAATGAACAAGTTTGTATTAATGCCAATACTTGATTGTTGACGGGTCAATATGTAATTACCGAGATTAGTGTTGATAATTAAGAAAATATTTTATGAATAAATAATTTGAGTCAATACCAATACTAGATTGTGAACGGAGCTACTATGTTTTATTTAATAGATTGATTTTGGTTATATTAGAGTTTTTATATATTTTTATGTTTAATACTGTAATAATTAAATTAATTAATTTATGATTTAGCCTACCATTTGTAACATAACGACTACTGTCATTTTTTTCAAATCAAAATCAATTTATTTCCCATTCTTTTTTACAATATATACCGAGCATGAAATTACCAGTTACGGAAATAATTATTACAAGATGACTAAAAAATCATAATCATACCCTAAAGAGCATTACAAAAATCGTTATCATAGAAAATAATCCCAAAGGATTATTAGTATATTATACTTCCTTTTTTAATAAAAATATTGCAATTGTAATCTATCTATAACTATAATTAAGGAAAGGACTGGATAGGAAATTCACGAATGAAGCATTATCACGTCTGAACTTCTCAACTGATCAACTTGAAATTTTGCTTATAGATTTTTAATTTTAACCGAGAATAGTTTTAGGCCTATTTTAAATTTCTCAAGATTTTAGTAGGGGCAAGTTTTCAATATGACCCTTGCGGAGCACGAGTCACCTGCTAGTTTATAATAAATTACATTGCTTTTTGTATTTTCATTGTCAATTTTTCACTGTAGCCTACTTGTGAAGGATATAAATACATGAGGCGTAACCTCTAACTAGTTATCTTCATAAATAAATAAAAATGAATTAGGCTATTCATCCAAGTATTTTGATAGGGCTACTTGGTAGATTAATATTACAATTGTTATGTAACGTGTATCTGAAATAAAATGACAAAGGCACGAATAATTAATTGTTTGTAATAAATGAATGTTTGTTTCTAGATTGGGCATGCGGTGGTCAGTGGAATCGTATGGTTATGTTTTTGTCTCAGTTTGTGAACAGCCTCAAGAAGGCAAACATCGATTTGGTTGTTTTCTTCAACGGATGCATCGAGTCACAGCGCATGAAGGAGTGGGTGCAAAACCAGCAGCAGACCCGTGTCAAAGTTAACCAGGTATTTCAATCAATTAATAAAGATTATTACTGTATATCTTCTTCTCGTAGCACTATAGTCCAGGGTGAACCTTGGCTTTCTCTACGATTTCCTCCACTCATCTCGCACATCCGCTTTTCACTTCCAGCCTCTCCCTGACATTGCCGCCAAATCCTCTCAACGTCCTGTAGTCATCGTTCCCTTGGCCTGCCTCTTCGTCTTGTTCCTAAAAACTGTTGATATCAATGACTGATTATTACTGTAGTACTCAAATAGTACTGAAATAGTTTTTTTCTGGATTGCAATTTGAATTGAATAATTTATCAAACCAGCTGTAGTTCGTAAATGCTTCAATTCTAAGGTTTAACAAACGTTAAATTACTAACGTTGTTAATGAAGACGATTTGTGATACGAATTGCAAGATTTTTTGATTTTGTTTTTATATTTTCTCCTCATTTCAGTGTACTGTTTATGAATCTAGTAATTAGTAAATGTCACGTGTTATCCATTCAACAAATTCTAAACTTGGCGAAAAAATAATTCCCATTTTTTCCCTAGGTAAAATAAAAACTTGGTGAAATCCTTGAAAGAGACTAGTTAAGTTGAATAATTGAAGCATAATAAAGTTAGTTAACTGCAATTCACTGCCAACATACAAGGAATCTTATGTTAGCAGTATCAAATATTACATTGACAATATTGTTATACTCAAGTTATAATCACCGTCTATTTGTAATGTATACTCTGGTAATTATAGGCTTATTGTACAAATATGTATTAGTGATTTTTGGCAATAAATTCAGTTCAAAGTTATCTGTCAATAATTGAATTGTAATAAGCATTGAATCTGTAGTTTTAATTGTTTGGTTGAATTTTCGTAAAATCCTTGTAACGTAAATTATTGAAGCTGTATAAAATTGGAACCTGACTGGCGTTTCTATGTCAATGAAGATAGTCATTTATTTATCTATTTGAATTGTTTGCAGGTACTACGGCACATCACGACGAAAGGCACACCACCGCCGAAGGTGTGGTGGACACCACCTGTGTGCCTGCGCACCGCAGTGCGAATGGTGCTGCGTCACCTAGAGGTGACCGTCATGTGCACCATGGATGACCACCACCAGGAGGTGATCGCCTACTGCCGCGAGAACGCCCTGCATGGTCTGCTGGCTGACGACGCCGAGTATGCCGCCTTCGATCCGCCCCGATACTTCTCCGCCAGGCAGCTCAAACTCACTTACAAGGTTAGTTGATGACGTGTTTGAAGCTAGCTTAATAATAATAATAATAATCATTCATGCAGGTTTCGCATTTGTCAGTTAAAATATAAAAATCATAAAATTTGTCAGGTCATCAAAATGTCCGTGAAAATTTGAAGTCCAAAAATAAAGATGACATCATCTTAATTATTATAATTTCACTAGGTTCATTTCTCACACTGCATTTGAGAAAAACTCCATCAAACTGTAGAAACATCTCTCTTGTAACCAAATTCCTCAGTAGTCTCTTTGAATATTCTGCTATTTGAAGTATCGAGAATTTTCAGCTCAAGCTGTTTTGGGTTAGGTTAGATTGGGTAGAATTGGATTGATTTGAGTGGGGTTAGGTTGTGATGAGTTTATTTTTACTTTAACCCAAAAGTAAATCAACCCAATTGATTCGTCATTGAATTATTTGCTGAGTAATCACAATGTGTTTGGATGTTAAATTATAGGGATTTTATATTTTATGCCTCTGAAACAATTCTGATGTTTTTTGCTAGGTGGGATTGATTCACTTTTGTGGATAGAGGCTAAATTGACAAAATACTGCAGTCTCCACACCGACAAAGATTCATATCATTGTTGGTACTAGGCCTGACAGACAATTTTCATAGTTGTGAACATGAATGTTCAATGAAACTGACTGTGTGTTTTCAAAACTAATCATTTAATTTAAAAGGCTAAAAATAAACTTTCTACTCGTGATATTTTTCAAAGTTTTTCGAATTGTATATCAGCTATTAAAATGAAAACGTTTTCTCAGGAAAACATTTTTTTCCGATCATTACTTTTTGAGATATGAGCGCCTTAAGTTTGAATTTTTTGGACAGAACGTTTCAAATTGAGTAAGATATAAACCCATGAGATTTAGAGGATGGATTCTTCATTGTATTGTTGATCTAGTAAAACAAAAATTTTCTGAAAATATCAATTTTTGAAATGTCATTCAATATCAAAAATAACTCGACTAAAAGTCATTTTTAGTAAATTGAATAACTATCTTAAAAATTTATATTTTCAGAAAATTTTTATTTTACTAGATCTACAATACCATGAAGAATCTATCCTCTGAATCTAATGGATTTATCTCTTACCGAATTTTGTCCCAAAAATTTGGACTTCAGGCGCTCATATCTCAAAAAGTAATGATCAGAAAAAAAAATTTTTTCCTGAGAAAACTTTTTCATTTTGATAGCTTGATGATGTACAAATCAAAAAATATCACGAGTAGAAAGTTTATTTTTAGCCTTTGCACAGCCTTAAATTATAGGGATTTTATGCCTCTAAAACAATTCTATTGATGTTTTTTGCTAAGTGGGATGATTCACTTTTGTGGATAGAGGCTAAATTGAAAAAATACTGCAGTCTCCACACCGACAAAGATTCATATCATTGTTGGTACTAGGCCTGACAGACAATTTACTTGTGAACATGAATGTTAATGAAACTAACTGACTGCGTTTTTAAAAACTAGTCATTTAATTTTCATAGAGACCAAGATTCTTGATAAACAAAATAATTATAGGCTAGTTATTTCCATTACTTTTTGTGGTTATTGCCTCTCAAACAATTTGAGTCGAGAAATAAGTTCTTGCTAAGATTGATTCACACGTTGTGAATGGAGGCTAAATCAAAATGATACTGCAGTCTCCACACCGACAAAGATTCATATCATTGTTGGTACTAGGCCTGACAGACAATTTTTATATTTTTGTAATAAAGGAGTTTGATGAAAGAAGAGGGTGCAAAAACCATGTTTTGAGAAAAACGCTGTCAAAGATGAATCTATTCATGCTCAAACGCTTGACACTGCCTTCTTAAAATCGTCGCCTCGTTCAGAAAAAACATAGATGTATGCAAATTTTTAGACATATAGAGAAAATGGCGGTGAATCCATTAAGCACTTTGACGGAAAAAGGCCTGAATTAAGTGTGCCCTTTTTCCAGCAGACTCCTCAATATTGATCTTAACTAATTTCTCACAAAAAAGACCTATCCAATTGACTAAAATTCGTTATTTTTTTGGTACTAAGTATGCCAGAATTTTATTATATGTACATGTAATGTTTGCTTTTGATGTGGATATTTTTTATCTGAATAATCTGGGTATTTCATGCCTCTTGAACAATTTTATTGTGCGATTTGAGCTAACTGAGATTGATTCACTCTATGTGAATAGAGGCTAAAACGAAATGATACTGCAGTCTCCACACTGACAAAGATTCATATCTTTGTTGGTACTAGGCCTGACAGACAAATACTTTTTTATAAATTGTAATCTTTACAAGATTATCTTGTTATTTCTGTGATTCAAGTAATGGTATAGTACTGTATATCACTATTATAATATTACCATTAAATAATTTACAATGTTTTCTATTTTGATGGAATCGTATGCCTCTCAAACAATTTAAGTGAATGCTTCGTGCTAGCTAAGATTGATTCACTCAAGTGGATAGAGGCTAGATTAAAAATATACTGCAGTCTCCACACCGACAAAGATTCATATCTTTGTTGGTACTAGGCCTGAAAGACAAATAATTTTCATAAATTATATTTCTATTTTTTAAATTTAAAAAGGCCATCATTCTATGCACATGATGCCTTTCAAAAATGTTGTTACATTGGGTGTGAGGTCTAAATTTGACATACGCACACTATCAGAAACAAGGTTGCCACAATTACATGATTATTTCATTAATTCCGTGATTCAAGTAATAGTATAGTACTGCATCTCAATAATATTATAATACAGTATTACAAATATGTATTTTTCAATTTTTATGGAATCTTATGCCTCTCAAACAATTTTAGTGGATTCTTTCTGCTAAGATTGATTCACTGAAGGTTTGAGATATCGATATGCGGTTTTCGCCATTCATTTTTCTTGAAATTTCTTATCGAAATTATGTATCGCATGACCACCGTCCTATTTAAAAAAAAAAAGTTGAATTGAATATGGCGGACCAGATTTTTAAAGTCATAGTAAAGTAGTATTTTCAATGTGAGTAGGATCCCCAATCACACCCACCGTCAAATAACCTTTGTGTATGAGATATTAAGCCGTTCTCGGACTTTTCACCCACCCTGTATAGCTATTTTATATATAGTTGTGAAATATTAAATTGATTTGTATCATTTGTGGAGTAACCACTGACGAGAAAGTTTGCATGTTGAATTATAAGGATTTTATGCCTCTGAAACAATTCTATTGAAGTTTTGTGCTTGGTGGGATTGATTCACTTGAGTAAATAGAAGCTAAATTGAAATGACACTGCAGTCTCCACACTGACAAAGATTCATATCTTTGTTGGTACTAGGCTTGACAGACAAATGGAGATATATTTTTATTTTTCAAATATGTTTATAATTATTTAATTATTATTCATCCATGTAAACAAAAATAATTCTCATGATTCATATTAATGGAACTATGCACTGAACTCAAACTTCTCCTCTCCCCGATTTTTGATCAATAACGATGTGAGGTCTCCTCCTCTCTCCTCTTCCTTTTTATCGTTATTCTCCTCTGCCATCTTATCATTATTGTCATTTCTGTTCTCCTAATCATCCTCTCTTTTCATTGATACTCTTGACTTTGCAAGATTCTGATGTGCTTCTCACAATTGTTTCTACTTCAACTAACTCCTATTGTTAATCCAGGGCTCTGTAGAATCAGAAGCAAACACTTTTGAAACTATGTTTTCATATTTCAACTGAACCCTTCTTTGAACCTGTCTTATTATTAATGTTGCTGGGCTCTTGTGGAAACAAGAGCTTATTAGAAAGATATTTTCGTGCTACTTTCATCAGAAATCTTACTTAAACCTGTTTCACTTTTAACTTTATGTCTCAAGGCTCTTTGGTAGCAATAGCAAAAGCTTTGAAACACTTTTTCCTATGTTCTATCCTTTTGAACTCTACTTGAACTGTCTTTCAACCAGTCTTAATTCTTGTTGTAGCTCTTTGGAAACAAAAGTTTTAGAAAGATAATTTTTGGCTACTTTCAACAAAAATCTTTATTTTTACTTTTGTTTCAATTATCTTTGAAAGAAATACCAAAAACTTTGAATTACTTTTACCTACGCTCAATTCTTTTGAACTCCACTGAGAATATTATTAACACTACTTGTCTTTAGAACTCTTTTTAAGTCCAATTGAACTCTTTGGAATTCGAATTGAACTCTTTTAAGGTCCATTTTAATTTTTTTGAACTCAACTTTAATTCTTTTAAGGTCAACTTAAACTTTTTTGAACAGTTCCTTAATCAGTCATTTTTTTGTTACAGGGCTCTTTGGAAACAAAGGAATACAACCTGAGCGAACTGAACAAAGAAATGGGTCTGAGCACTGAGAAGCTGTGCATCCTGGTGGCGCTTCTCGGCAACTACATTTTGACCGAAAACGATCTCGTCGATATCTACAAGAAGCAAGGCATCAACCAGCCGGTGGGCAAGATCCCCGCTGAAGTGCTGGTTGAAAAGATGGCCGCTCTCGTCAAGTCGCTGCCTGCCGGTGAGAAGCTGGCCGATACTTGTGCCGCCATCTTGGGCTCGGACAAGGATCCCCGACTGGCCAAACTGAAGCAGAGTATTCAGTACTACCTGGATGGTACCAAGGACGGATTTCTCGATTACCGCGCGGCTAATACTGGTAAGCTATTATATAATTATATAATATATACATTATAATTATGGAATAAATCTATATAATAAGAGAGAGTAGGGTTGTGTTTGTTCGCATCAAAACATGTCAACTTGTGGATTGCATATCGAAAAAACGGGAATGATTTAGATCTCCAAATTTTGCACATAGATTCTAAAAATGTCAAAGCCCTCGAAGCCCAAATTTCAATTTTCCATCTAGATTTTTTTAAATTAATGTTCAAATTTCATTCATGAGACATGAATACAAACCATATTTTAATATAGAACTATAATTTTAGAGACTACCTCTTCGAAACAAATGAATAAAATATTGGTAACTAAATTTATACCAGTCCAATTTTGTCAGGTTGGCGTCAAGTTGAGGAAGGTTTCTAAACAAGATTTGAGCTCTGTGACTTTATTATGTTAGTACCAAGTTGAAGAACTAATGTATACTAGAATAAAGGAAAGAACTGGCTTATAACACGTACGGGAGAGAAAAATTATGTTTGACGCATCATCACGTCTAAACTACTGGACTAAAATCAAGTTCTCAGTCTGTCAAGTTTTAAAATAGATCCTTGCGGAGCACGGGTTACCTGCTAGTAAATGAATAATAATTACAGTACCTATTCATTAATTTGTAATAATTGTTTGATCAGGGATCAAATTTTTGGGGTTCACTCAAATAAATAATTAATTTGCAAATTTTGATTTTATAAACTTGAGGCATTTGTTCATGAGAAAAGTCTCAAATTTATCTAGCTCATTTAAAATGTTATTATTATTATTATTATTCATGCTGCTTCTTTCTGTAGAATAAAGAATTTCATTTCAAATATCTGCTGAACTCTGTCGTGATGATTTCAATCACACCATCTTTCGGCTGAGAGCTTTTGATGTATTTTTAAAACGAAACTGATGCATTGTTCAGTAGTTAGTATTAATGTCATTACAATTATTTCTTCTTCTTTCTTTTTTTCATTTGTATCTGTACAATTTTTATTGTCAAGGAGACATTTTTGGGGGAACCCGTTGTCTCCATTGTGAATAATAAATGAATAGCTTTTGTCAAAATAAGATTATTATTTACCAACTTTACAAGAAAGGTTTCAATCCTGAGGGGGATTATTTATAATATAATTGTATATTATTATAAATAATGTGGATTCTATTGAATCAAAGTAGGTTCTGCAAATTCTACAATTTACTCTATAATTCATAGAATTTTTAGAACTTATTTATCGAACACCATAGGCAATAGACATAATAGAACACTGTATGATACAAAATATTAGAAATAGTGTATAGAACACTATAGGTAGGACACTGATTGAGCATTTGTATTAAATTTCAACGCGAACTTATATCCACATCACTCACTAACGTAGCGTAGCTAGGAAAATACTTATTTCTGTCTTTTGAAAGACTCAGCCGACGTATCCTAGTGCTAGTTAATCTGTCCATTTCAAACCGGCATAGTGTGGATCAACATTAGTGAGATATGACGGCTACCTCTTCGGAAGACATATCTCTAAAGTCCGTGAGAAGTTTTTTTTTTAGATCAAAAATCAAAATCTTTATTTTGCCAAAAAACAAAAATACTTATAAAAGTTACTTTTAACACGGCTCTTTCTCGATGACGGAGAGGTCCGATGCTCCCACTACGTAGCAGCATTCTCCTTCTTTTGTGTCTGTGTGAGAGAGCGCCCACTCCCCTCCACTTGCAATGTTCCATAGTCGTATGTTTGTGTATGTTACGGAGATGTGCTCATCACAAGAACCTGAAGCGAAATGACACGGTACATCCAATTGTGCGCAGGATTTCCGTCTGTGTCTATGCTACAAACTGTGGAAGGAGAAATGGGTTTCCCCTCTTCATGTTAAGTAATATCTCACAGACTTTAGCGACGTTACGTTAGTGTGTGATGGTGATTATTAATGGAGCTTGGGTGAACTTGTTGAGCTCCTCTATTTCTGATGACTTCTGTTGATCATTATGCATTATTCTCCTCTGGATTTCCAGGTAAGAAGCACCGTGGCAACAAAAACAAA
Source organism: Nilaparvata lugens (assembly GCF_014356525.2). Classification (NCBI taxonomy): domain Eukaryota; kingdom Metazoa; phylum Arthropoda; class Insecta; order Hemiptera; family Delphacidae; genus Nilaparvata; species Nilaparvata lugens. Next base: position 20,910,461 of record NC_052516.1, read on the forward strand.
CAGGACCACAGTGCGGCCGACAAACAAAACGCAGCAACAGCAGCAGCAGCATCAACAACAACAGCAACAACAGACACAATCCAGGAGCCCGACCTGGACACAACACGGCTGGCCTCCGAGACAGCCGAGTCGGAAATGACCAGTCTGCAGCAATACAAGGAGGCCACAGCCGCTATGCCGCAAGCCAAACCGGAAATAATCATCGACGACACCGGAAAGGAAGCGCCGGAACCGGAAGTGGCCGCCGCTACCACCGGAAGTGAGCCGGAACCGCCGCTGGTTAACGGAAGTGGGTCGCCGGTGCAAAATGGCGGCACTCCCAATCAGCTGGCCATTGACTCTAGTAGTTCGAACAGTTCTTCGCCAGGTGAGTTGAATCATCTAGAAACAATAGCTTGAGTAGATATCCCATGATATAGGGCGTTTATGTCGCAACTTTTACTGTTATCTGAAGCCGATAGTCCACGTATTTCTTTCCCAAAAAGGTGTGTGACACTGGTAGTCTCTCATATTGTGCCGTTCATGTACTCTCACCCGGCCAAAACAGTAAAAATCTACAATAATCGATAGTAATCGGCTTGAGATAACAGTAAAAGTTACGACATAAACGCCCTATACTATGGGATATCTACTCAAGCTATTGTTTCTCTGTGGTTAAATTTAATCATTGCCACCAAAGTCATAAATACAGGTCATAAATGACACGATCCCGTGATGCATCGCAAAATCGCCATTTTGTGGGGTCCTAGTTCACCAATTTTCAAATTTATTTTTAGCTGTTATCATTGTAGATTGAACAAAACATGTGTTATTAGTAATTGGTATTGAAAAAAAAATCTTCCGACAGATTACAGTAGGAAGTTGTTAGAAGTTGGCCTGGCATATTTCTGTCTTGTCCCAATGCCTTATGAATCATAAATCCATAGGTTACAAGAATAAGAACCATTTTTAATAATAAATAAATTAAACCATTTATTATTGAAATTTCTTTATTAAAAAATTGAAAACCTGAATATTGTTTTAAAAATGCATAATGCATGAATTTGTTACGAGTGAGTTGAATTAGATTGCATTTTCGAATGTACCGCCTTGAAAACCGCATAAAATGGCCGCTCCATAAGGAACATGGGTGTCTTGACCTGGTTTTTATAGACCTTGATTGCCACCTCTTTAGTGAGATTATCAAAAGTTGGATTCATATTATGAAGTCAGCTCAAATAATAGAATGGAAGAGTTCTCAATTATCTTTCTCCACTGTCTTCCATAGTTCCATAGTACATAGTTAAGATTTGAGCCATTCTAGTGTATCTGATATAACATTGAATATGTCGATTCTTGTTAGTAATTATCAAATTATCTCAAATATATTCCATTCACCAACATATTATATATTTTCGTGATAAAATAATTATCACCATCTCAAATATATATTATATTTACCAAGGAAATATATTATATCCTTTCATGATTTCGTTATTAAGATTGTATGTTCTGGAAGTTTATTATATTTCTTCTGTCTACAAACGATTTGTTAACAGTGCGGAGGTTGAAAAGGATAGAGCTATCAGCTTTGTCTAACAACAGTAAAGGAACAACAGCAAACCAATGTGATCAGGTGCTGGATCTATTAAACTCACTACAGTAATGATAGAGGATAGAGAAAATTACTGGGCAGAATACTTTCTGGACAATAATGGATCTGATGAAGAATAATACAAGAATGTAGTAGTAGTGAAAATAATTCTTAATTCTCAATCAAATTGTAAAATATAAGATTATATCCAAAGAAATCTTATTTTAGATTTAGAAATATTTACTGTAAATCTCGAGATTGTATATTTGTGTTTCGTTTTTTTAACTGGATTTTGGTCTTGTTTTTCATATTATTAATCAAGTCTAATATTATAATTACTATTGTAGGTGCGACATCACCTGCGCGCGGCGAAAGTGCGGGGGAGAAAAATTCGAAAAAAGGTGGCAAGAAAGACAAAGATGGCGGTGGCAAAGGTGGTGGTAAGGGAGGGCAACCGATTCAGTTGCCGCCCGTGGCGTCCGAAGTGATGCGAACTGTGTCCGAGCGCCACAACAAGGGACTCATGTCGCCCTTCATGTACCAGATATTGGCACAGGTCAGTTGTCACTCAATTATAGTTTTCCTTCACTCACCTGATGAACAACGTAGTCTCATCTCTATCATTTCTCAAAGTAGCCTAGTTTCATCTCTAAATTTTAAGAGATATTACTTTCAACATGAGGAAGGGAAACTGATTTCTCTTTCCACAGTTTGTAGCATGGACTTAGTACCCACAGTGAGACCATAGTAACCATAGTGGAGAGGAGTAAGCATGCTGCGCACAATTGGATGCTGACACAAAAGTAGGGAGAATGCTGTTAGGTAGTGGGAGTGATCAGTGAAGGAAAGAGCATTGGGTCTCTCTGTCTGAGAAAGAGCCGTGTAAAAAATAATGTCTTTAGTTGTCTCTAGTAGTCTCATCTTTATCCAATGTCTATCCATCTCTATCCAATGTGTAGTTAGTAACCAAAGTATGTAGAGTAAAAGGGTCCCATTCAAGTGTCAAATATAGGAAAAATATTTCATGAACGATTTTTGATTGTGTTATAGGTCATTTTATATTTATAAAACATCCGTCTGTTATAGTCTAACACGGGTCCAATAGGGAAAACATTTTTTTGTCAAAAGTTAGTCAAAGGTTTTGACCGGGTAATAGAGCCCTAAAATACTTGTTGAACTCTGTCATGATGATTTCAATTACACCATCTTTCGGCTGAGAGCTTTTGATGTATTTTTAAAACGAAACTGATGCATTGTTCAGCAGTATCTTTGCAATAAAAGCATTTTTACTTTTATTTATTTAGAGTAATTGATTGAAAAAATTTAATGGTAATTTTTCTTTATAAAATGATCTTAGATCTTGGTTTGATCAATTGGTTAAATTGTAACAATTTGGAGTATTTGAACTGTCCGTGTGTTATATTGGTTCACAACTTTACCGATAAACACATTATCTTCTATAATACTGATGAATCTCTGATAATTTGATGGCTTGGAAGGTGACGGTTTTCATAAACTGCTAGTTACTTATATAGTAATATTTTATAGTAAACCTAATGTTTATAGTAACATCAAAATTGAAGAGATTTCCATGTTCAAAACTAAAGAAAACTAAAAAACATTAATATTACCGTAATATAACTTGATAAAATACTATTTATATTGCTAATGAACTTACTTGATATGCAACATACGATTCTATGACATCTATCTATCTAGCCTATCTCTTGTGATTCTCTCTCATAACATGAGCAATATTGAAATAATACTGTTGAAAAAACAGGAATTTTAAAACTAATATTTAATTTGAACGTCAATTAGATATTTATAAGTTTTTTGTGAGATGACTGTAGATTGAAACTTCATATTTGAGGTCATTCTACTTTACTAATTAATATTACTTTGATTTTCAGGGAGAAATAAAACTGCCAGTGATAATGGAAGACGAACAGCATAAGGAGATTCCCAGCATACACCTGTTCTACAAACCAATCCGGCAAATGGTCTATGCCATTCTATTCAACATGCACCATCACACTTTCATGGCCAACAAAAACAAGGAAAAAACTGGTAACTTTCAACATTTATTTCTATTTTATGTTATATTTTCAACAATGCTCTTAATAAATCAAGAAAAAAAGCATCTAATTTGATGACCATGGTTGGCTTTTCTCTCCAAAAAATTTATTTGTCTTTTCTCTTCGAAAGCAAACAAACGATGCATTACTTGATGACTCTAAGGGCCGGTTTCCGAGCTCGGGATTCTAGACTTTAAACAGCTGGAGTCAGAAAATTGGCTTTCCAAAACAGTGAAAAGTTGCAGCAACATATATCTTTTTCCACATTTCTATAATTGGAAACGGTTTTCCTTGACGAAATGAAACACATTCCTAAATAATTCAAAATAGCTGAAATTTTACACTTTTCTATTTATTTTATTTTGTGTTCAATTCTCTATTTTTTCGAAATTTAATTTGAACGTGACTTTGAATATGACCAGGACTATGACTATGACTCCTACTGTTTAAAGTCTAGAATTTAGTTAAATACCGAGCTCGGAAACCGGCCCTAAGTTACCTTATTCGTTGAAATAGAGCCACACAGAAATATCATAGAAAGATTTCATTGAAATAGGCCACATAGAGAGCTATCTGCGATCCCAAGTGTTTCTATATAAATTAAATGTGATTGATAATGGGATCTAGATCAAGATATAGAAACCAAGGAAAAAACTGTTAACTTCCAACATTTTATTCTGTTCTATGTCAAGTATATTTTCAACATACTTTGTCAATTTCATACTTCGTTTTGCTCCCCGAATGTGATTAATGAAAAATAATAACATTCCAATTATACTATTCATTACTACTGTATGATGATTTTTTCAAATATCACCATCTTTCGGCTGATGACTTGTGCTGATAATTTGAAAAGGCTGACGATTATATTTTAATTATCGTATATTTTATGGAGAAACTGTATTTTTTTCTAAATTTAAATTTTATTCTGTAATAGGCCAGGAAGGAAAATTGCCGGATATCAGAATCAAAGAATGGGTGTGCACCAAAAATAATCCATACAATAAGCCAGAGATCGTGAAGGCGGAAAGTCTGGGCTGGGGAGTACCAACAGTACAGAGGCTATGGTTTGGGTAAGTTGAACTGGCATCTTATTCAAGCATCAATTTATCCAACTCTTGAATCTAGAAATTATTCTTAAAAACTAATATTAGCTACTCTTCAAACTATCGAAATTAATGAGAATTGAAAATGAATCTTCTCCATCAAACATAGTGGGTTAACGCACTATTTCGTCATTTGAATACCGACATGTAGTCATTTATTTAATGTAATAAATAATCTGATGTCGGTGTTTGAATGGCAAAATAGTGTGTTGATACATCGCTGTTTGGAATGGATCAAGAAACCATAATCCAAATGATGGATGAATTATATATTAATATACATATAAATTGCTAGTAGGCTAAGTGCAGGTTAAACTTTAACCGTGATTAATTCCTACGAGAACCAATCAGAGAAGCCGTCTTTTCAAAAACGCCTTCTCTGATTTGTTCTCGTGAAATTAATCACGGTTAAAATTCAACCGGCTGTTGTGCAACCGGGCCTAAATATTTTTGCCTAATCCTCGTCTGATTAATCAATTGCATTATTTGTTAATGGAACTTTCATCTTCGTTCTATTTCCATGCAAGTAATTGAAACTGAAATTATTATGTTGTTGAAAGTTTCTTCGATTTTGAGATTTTTAAACAATGATTTATGATGAGTTACTTTTATTTTCACCATCTTTCGGCTGAAAATTCATTGTTGATATTTTTTTCATCTGATGATCATTGTCTGGACTAATTAAAATATTACTATGTTTTAACTTGGTACCTTTATTTATATTTATTTCCTTTTATTGTCACAATATATAGACTTTTTCATTTCGTAGTTGAAGTAGAAATGTTTCTTTTATTAAATTTATTGAATCCAATAATTTATAAAATGAAGTAAAAATAAATCCGAATGGAAAATTATTTTCCTCCATTTGAATAAACGAACAATGATATAAATGATGATTCATTTTATTTCATACCATCTTTCGGGACTGAAAATATGTTGATGATCTATTTTAACTGATGTTCATTGTTTGGTTACAAGGTTAGAAGTTACAAGTTAAAGAAACCACCATAGTTCAAACTGCTTGGAATTCGTGTAGCCTACAAACAGTTCAGTAAAAACAAAATTAATTACATGTGTCATTTCAAAATACAATTCATGCAAAAATACCAATAAAAAATATTAGTATATATGATGAGTATTCATTTTCACCATCTTTCGGCTGAAAATTCATTGTTGATATTTCTATTTTCTGATTATCATTGTCTGGACTATTTAAAATATGAGGCCCAGTTGCACAACAGCTGGTTAAATTTTTACCGTGATTAATTTCATGAGAACCAATCAGAGAAGGCATTTTTGAAAAGACGGCTTCTCTGATTGATTCTCGTGGAATTAATCACGGTTAAAATTTAACCGGCTGTTGTGCAACCAGCACTAAGTATGTTTTAAATTGGTATCTCATTTATATTTTATTTCATTGGCATAATACTTTTTCCATTTCGTGTATAAAGTACGAATGTTTCAATAATATATTTATATCTATAAACAAACAATTATTTATGATGAATCCTTTTATTTTCATACCATCTTTCGGGACTGAAAATATGTTTATGATCTACTATAACTGATAGTCATTGTTTGATATCGTGGTTACACGTTAATGTAATAACTATACTATTTTAAACTAGATACGGCTTGAAATCCATGTAAAAAAAATCGAATAGAAATATAAATTTCATGTTTAATTTGAAATTCAATTCATGCAAATACAAAATATGATAAAACAACGAGTATAATGTGTTGAGTATTCATTTTCACCATCTTTCGGCTGAAAATTCATTGTTGATATTTTATAATCTGATGAATCATTGTCTAGATTTTAATTAAAATATTAATATGTTTTAAATTGGATTCTTTTTTATTTTATTATCATCGGCTTTTCCATTTAGTGGGTAAAATAGGAATGTTTCAATTGTTTATTGAAACCAATTAGTAATAAAATAAGTAGGAAAAACACTAATTTATTCGGAATGGAAAATTTTTTCCCTCCATTTGAATAAACAAACAATGATGTATGATGATTCCTTTTATTTTCATACCATCTTTCGGGACTGAAAATGTGTTGATGATCTACTTTAACTGATATTCATTGTTTGGTGTCCTGATTAGAAATTAACTCAACCGACCACATATAGAGGTCTTAAAATTAATATACAAACGTTAAAAATGAACAATGAGTATTCATTTCCACCATCTTTCGGCAGAAATGTCTTTAGATCTTGAAACTAATTTATTACGAAACTGGATATCAAATAGATGGATTATTGATACTATTTTCTGGTTTGTTATTCAAAATCACATTAGATGCAATAAAGGAAACAATGATACATGATGATTCCTTTTATTTTCATACCATCTTTCGGGACTGAAAATATATTGATGATCTTTTTTAACTGATATTCATTGATTCTGATATTCATTGTAGGTATCTTATTTATCAATAAGAAACTGTTTTATTGGAATGCAATGCAATAGTCAATAAACAAGTTCGATAGAAATACAACTTGTGTATGAAATATTTCATATTGGAAGGTTCAATTAAAGAAGTAATACACCATAATAGTATTATTTGCTGGGTATTTAGTGTTTTAATTTGAAATTGGATAAGAATTGGCAGAAACTTGGATGTTTGAATCAGTGTCAATCGATGTTATGATGATACTATTTTTCACCATCTTTCGGCTGAAATCTATTGCAGATAATCTATTTTAAACTGATTTACATTGCTTGACATTAAAGTGATTGAATACATCCTGTAAGACTGCCTACCCAATTTATTATTATCTGTTTTCGTGAACAAAATGAGGCTTTGATGATGTTCATAATATAGTTATTGTATTGGTATTACAAGTTACATCTTCATTGTATCTTTCTAATGGAATTTCTTTATTTTTATCATATTACAACATGTTGGTGTGGTTTTTCATCATATTTTAGACATTTCTATCTTATTAATCAAATAATATCTATCTGAATTTAAAATTGTTTGATTTATTCTGATTTGTTTTGATTAAGATTGATGATTTAGTGTATAAATTGAAATGGACATAACCTATGTAATATTTGGACAATTTAAGACACAATTAGGAAAAAGTTTTGGGCAATAGCCTGTTTTTTCTTTTCCGACTATTGTTTACTCTATCCAATAAATAAATAAATATTTTTATTTTATTTGAGATAAAAGTTGAATTTTTAATTGGTTTTTAATTAAATTTTTCAGAACCACAATGGATGATATGAGACGGAGAAGGAGAGCCTACCTCACATGTATGCGATCAGACACACCTCTCATTGTCAACTATGACTATGTTCCACAGCATATTCTCATCATGGCTACAGTTCTCAGGTAAGCTAGCTCCTAAATATTTTCAAATTAGCACTTTACGAAACTAGAAACATACAAACTCAAACAAATATTCAATTATATGATTCTAGCAAACGGTTATGTAGTCTTGGTATGCTAAGGCAGTTAGTAACATTGAGAAATACAACTCTCAAGGAAAGAAAAAAAGGGAATAGACCAAGTTAAGAAATTATTAGCTTCTCTCTTTCTGATTCTGGCAAATATTCCGATTGAGGTCATGTAAACACTATCAATTCTCTAACAGTTTCACTAATGAACTTAGAACGAATATATAATGATGATAATACTTTTTTACATCGTTGAAAAATCATTGAAAGCTACTACCAAATAAAAAATAGTGAGGCCCGGTTGCACAAAATTAATTTCATGACAACCAATCAGAGAAGGCTTTTTTGGAAAGACGTTTTCTCCGATTGATTCTCGTGCAACTAATCATGATTTAATCAGCTTTTGTGCAACCGGCACTCAAGTTATTCAATGGCATTCAATTACCGCTAATAGCTAATTCTAATTTAGATTGGTTTTACAAATGAATCTGATATAGGAGGAAGTAAATAAAGTATTTAAAGTATAAGCTGAATCAATACTTCCAGATTCGTTTGAGATGATAATTATAGAGGTTAATAGCATGTTATCTATTGTTAATTATATAAATTCTCTTATAATTTTAGGTACATGATGTCGTTCCCTGAAAAGAAAGTTCTGAGGAGGTCAGAATTGGATGCTTTCATTGTTACCACTTTGGCACCTGAACTCATGAATGCCGAATACAACCAGGAACTGCAGGTAGGCTACAATAAATTAATGCAATTCGAGTAATGAAAAACTGTACTTTAAATTAAAGTCTATTTGATAAAATTCGTTTGGGGTTTGAAGTATTGAGGTTGACGATTATTGATCACATTATTTAATTTATGTCCATCGTTGAATGATGATTATTTACAATGCAAATGACACTTATGGAATAACATTGGCAGATAAAGTAATAAGGTAGTCCTTGTGCTATTTTTATTTCAAATTTATAGGTGACAATGTCCAAGATAAGGTTAGAATTTGACGTGTTATCAACATTAACATTGTTATTGATTATTTTAGAAAGCAAATTAACACCAACTGTTTTTTGGGTTGCGACTCTTTTTTTTGTGGAAAAAAGCTGTAAGTGGTTTATTTTTATTGTCATACTCTTGTATTGGACATTTGAATAAAAACTTATATAGAGAAATTGCTATGATTAAGCTACATAAAGTAACTGTTATGCCTCTTAAACAATTTTAGACAATTGTTTGTAATTGCCAAGATTGATTCACTGACGTGGATAGAGGCTAGATTGAAATGAAACTGCAGTCTCCACACTGACAAAGATTCATATCTTTGTTGGTACTAGGCCTGACAGACAAATACTTTCTTATAAATTGTAATCATTACAAGATTATCTTGTTATTTCTGTGATTCAATTAATGGTATAGCACTGTATATCATTATTATAATATTACCATTATATAATTTACATTTTTTTTCTATTTTGATGGAATCGTATGCCTCTCAAAAAATTTAAGTGAATGCTTCGTGCTAGCTAAGATTGATTCACTCATGTGAATAGAGACTAGATTGAAATGATACTGCAGTCTCCACACCGACAAAGATTCATATCTTTGTTGGTACTAGGTCTGACAGACATATTTCATCAAAATTGATTGATATAATCATGAAATTCTTCTCAACTATGAGATTGCAAGAATGAAGCCTTCATTATACATTTTTAACACTTTTAAAACATGATGAATTGCAAGAATGAGGCTGTATTTATACATTTAAACATGAATGAATTTGTTGTTACATGATGAATGAATTAATTTAAAACACTCCTATCACGTGGATACTTAATTTATCTGAGTGATTTAGTAATTTGAACTTTGATGATTTTATGCCTCTCAAACAATCCTAGACCAATGATTTGTGCTGGGAAGATTGATTCACTCATGTGAAAATAGGCTAAATTGAAAAATATACTGCAGTCTCCACACCGACAAAGATTCATATCTTTGTTGGTACTAGGCCTGACAGACATGACAAATTATTTTGAAAATCTGAAAGATCACAACAAACTCGTTGAAATGAAGACTAATACTCGAATTCTTCAGAAATCATTTCTTATAATATTGGTTCTTATTGACTTGCATTTCAGTAGCCTAAATCTAGGTGACAATGATGATTGAGTCTCCAGGAAGAAAATTCAATCAAATCAAATCATTTGCGGGATTTTATGCCTCTGAAACAGTTCTAGTAAAGTTTCGTGCTTGCTGGGATTGATTCACTCATGTGGATAGAGGCTAAATTGAAATTATACTGCAGTCTCCACACCGACAAAGATTCATATCTTTGTTGGTACTAGGCCTGACAGACAATTGATATTGTTACATAAAATGAATTTGTCTGATTTTTCACCTAGAATCTTTTTTAGTTCGATATCGTATGGTATAGGGCGTTTATGTTGCAAATTTCACTGTTTACTCAAGCCGACAGTCCTAGTAGTTCTTTTCGTGAAGCTATGAAACGCTTGTAGGCTCTAATACTGTGCCGTTCTAACACTCTCACCCATCCAAAACAGTAATAATAGACCAGTAGTCGACAGCAATCGGCCTTAGTTAACAAAAAGTCAGCTTGAAATTTGTAACATAAACGACTTTTACCATTGAATATCTTCCTTTGCTATCGTTTCTCCAAGCTACTATTTTAACCTTGTGCAGGAGGCTTTAGTCTCACAACTCTCAACTTGGTAATTGTTTAATTTGTGTTGCATTGCATTTAATTACATTTACTGATTGTCTGTAATGTTAATTACAGATATTGAGTCTGTAACTTTATAATATTATTTGATTATTTGATAAACTGATTGTCTGTAATGTTTGTTCAGTTGCCAGTAGTGTCAAGTCGCGGCGTGCAGTTGGCAACAATGTTCATGCAGGGCGTGGAGACAGCGCTTCTTGTGAACGACGCATGTGGGGCGCCCATTCCCTGGCTCATGTGCTGTCCTTGGCTCTTCTTCGACGGCAAACTGTTCCACCATCATCTGGCCAGGTAAGTCACTTCACTGATCGATCATCGATCACTCATAATTATCGATGATCAATCACTTATTAACTATTGATCATCGATCATCGTAACATCGATCACTAATTAAAATCGATCATCGTTTTACAATAATATTCTACATTGCATACTTTGTAAAATTTGTAGAAGAATGATAATTATAGAAATGAGAAAAATAATGATTAACATAAAAACTACGACTACGTCCCGTTTCGGAAAGCCAATTTTTGACTCCATCTGTTTAAAGTCTAGAACTTGGCTAAATCCCGAGTTCGAAAACCGGCCCCAAGTTGATTGATACTAGCTAATTGCACACTTTTGTTAAATGTTAGTCAAAGGTATTCAAGTCTTGACCAGGTATTCAAGTCTCAAGCATTTTGAAAAGTTTGGGCTAACAGCCAGTTGTGTCTGAGAGATTGAACACAGTTTGTCCAAACATGATGAAATCTATCGAAATAGATTCAACTAGGGCTCGTATTACATTAGGCCACCAGTGTGTCACCAAGTGTCCGAGCGAGTCATGTGGCATTAAAGCTCGAGAGAGCTTTTAACACGGCTCTCTCTCGAAGACAGAGAGGCCCGATGCTCTTTCCTTCACTACCTAACAGCATTCTCCCTACTTTTGCTCCCTACAGCATGCTTACTACTCTACACTACTCTGTTCATGCTACAAACTGCGCGCAAGGAAAAATCAGGCTCCCGTCCTCATGTTAAAAGTAATATCTCTCGGACTTTGAGGTTGCCTGCCGAGGCACGAGATTTCGGGGTCATCTGGTCTCTCACTCGGGTCGCCAGCCCGTCAGCCAATCCTGGTGTCTCACTGGTGTCCTATTGTGGTTTACACACGGCGTCTCACTGTTGACTCAACCTGGTGGCTCAATGTAATCGTGCCCAACTGTTCATCAATCATCTTCCAAGTTTGTACCAACTTAATGGATGTTTCCCAACCTCTCTTCTCTGTTGAAGTATCGAAAGTAAGGCTTCCAAGTCCGTGGTTCTAGATCTAGACTTAACTTCTCAGGTATGCAGTATACAATGACATGAGTTATTAATTTTCATCATCTTTCTTCTGAAAATCTATTGTTGATAATCTAAATCACTGATGCTCATTGTTTCTGCCAATTTCTTGATTCTAATTTATGCAATTTGAGGATAAACTCCAGTGCATTTAACTCATGAACATAAAATGATCTGGCTCCTCCATACGGTACGTAGAGATTGGCCTTCAGTTAGCCGGACTAACAGCCGATCTCTCATGTGCGGACCACATCATGAGACCAACACAGAAATATCATAATAACAAATTTTATATTTCAGCTTTCAGACCATATTCGAGATTGTGGCTTTCAGTGTGACCATTCGTCAGCTCGACTGGAGGCCGGAAATATGATTAGTGTTAATTGTGTGCTGGTGCCATGGTTTGGTCCACACGTTAGAGATCAGCATTTCAGTCAAGCTGACTGATCAGTCTGAAGTTCAATCTCCAAGTTTGGAGGAGCTTTAGTATTATAAATTGTTTTCTTATTTATATTTTTTTTCAGAGTATTATATGGCCCAATGAATATTAGTTTTACAATACTAATCAAGTCTCATACAGCCTTTTTACTTTCCTTGCCCTATTACCATAGGTAAGGGAGAGTATTGCTTTCCAAAAAAATTAAGGTACTCTGATTTCAAGTTTTGTATAAGTTTCAAGGTCCCCTGAGTCCAAAACCATGATTTCTTTATTTATATTTCAATTGCTTTTTTTTGCAGAGCATCGCAAGCCAAGAACCTGTCTGAGCTTTGCGAGCACCGTCTGCGAGTCATCATGAAAGTGGAACGCGTTCGGCAAGCGATCCTTGAAGGACTGAACGTGCAGTTCGCGCGACCGCCATTGCCGCTGGTGATTCAAAACTCGCGCGCTTCCCCTCTCTACTCAACGCCCGGTGCACCACCTGGTGCGCATGCGCACATGGTGGCGGCCGGAATGATCCAATCACAGCGCAACGCCAACCAGGCCCCGCCCAATTCGCACCTCTCCTCGGCACTAGCCTCGCACGCTCACGCCAGTATGCTGTCTGCTCGCGGCGGAATAGGAGGTGCTCTGTCCCGGCGTGCGGCTGGCATTCCCTCCAACTCGGGCGGTCGTCTGGAGATTGCCGGCGTTGTGGTGGGCAGCTGGGGACCCAACTATGGATTGTCGACGCTCGGTGTCAACCGGTCCATGATGTTGCAGCCTCAGGTCAGTGCAATTGTGTCTCTAGAGACTAAAATTCGTATTTAGATGCAGAAAAGTGTAACAAAGTTGGATCAATTGTGCTTCTAGGGACCAAAGTTCATATTTGATAACTAAGGGTATCTTCACACTTAGCTACACTCCGCTGAAATCCATTCCATCTCACTATGTTAAATCCAAGCTACAAATGTGAACGGGACAGATTTAACATTGATAGACAGGACGTATTTCAGCGTAGTGTAGCTAAGTGTGGAGACTTGAAGAAAAAACCAAAGTTCCCTGATGAATACATAATTTAATTTTTCCTCCGCGATTTATGGGTGTTCTGTTTAAAAATACAATTTTGATAATTCTTTTAAAAGATATACAGAGCAGTAATTTATGCTGTTTCAACATTCTTTATAATGAGATACGTTATAAAGTTGATGAAAATGAAAGGACACTACTATTTTCTTAGTCGATTCTGTAAATCAATGGCAACTTGAATGAACTCCTGCAAAATATATGAGAATACGCTATATTATAGTGAATTCCTTGGCTAAAGACGTCTGACAAACTTATATTTTCCAATTAATTATAACACAGGTACTTGATGATTTTTATTCCATTTCAATAATTGTAGCCCTATGAAGGAAAAGTGAATATTTCTAATTTCCAGTGCGATTATCAGCTATTGTAATTTTACCAGATGTCCAGAGTTATTCAATGAACTATAAAGCTTTTTTATAAATGAAAAAGTTAATCATGAAATAAACTATGATGTTTATTTAAATAGAAAAGTTCTTAATTTAATAGGAATTGTTTGAATGTTGTTATCAGGTGACGTCAGTGAATGCCGTATCGAACTATACGGGAGTGTCATTCAGAGGAGGACGTCCTTCATTCAACACGAACCGCGGAGGCGGAGTCAACAAGGGAGGAAAGGGTCGCGGCGGATTCAAGGCACAGGCAAGTAAACAATTTTAAGGCTAAGAATAACTTTTTACTGCTGATATTTTTTAAAGTTTTTCGATTTGTATATCATCAAGCTATCAAAACGAAAAAGTTTTCTCAGGAAAACATTTTTTTCCGATCATTATTTTTTGAGATATGAGCACCTAAAGTTTGAATTTTTGGGACAGAACATTTCAAATTCGGTGAGAGATAAATCCATGAGATGTAGAGGATAAATTCTTCACTGTATTGTTGATTGAATAGAACAAAAATCTTTTGTAAATATAAATTTTGGATAACGTTATTCAATTTACCAAAAATAACTCAACTAAAAGTTATTTTGTTTATTTTTAGTAAATTTAATAACTTTCTCAATAAATTGATAATTTCAGAAAATTTTTGTTCATTTGTTAAAAATGACCATGAAAAAATTTATCCTGGATTTATTTCACCGAATTTGAAATGTTCTGTCCCAAAAATTTAAACTTTAGGCGCTCATACCTCGAAACGTAATGATCAAGAAACATTTTCAAAGAAAACTTTTTCATTTTTATAGCTTTATGATATACAAATCGAAAGATATCACCAGAAGAATATAAATAAAAAATTTATATTCAGGCCTTCGCACAGGCTTAACATTCAAATTTATTAATTAACACCCATTAATTTGTCATCCAGTTAATTAGAAGTGTACGATCCGGTAGCAAGTAAGTGTATTGAATTTAACCGTGATTCAGTACTGATTAAAAAACTCATCCGCTCCTCTCATTGGTTGCCATGTCATGTAACCTTTATTTAATCATTCTTGAATGTGGGGATTGAAAATTGAATTATATAAAACAATTTTCAAATAAAAACTGTCAACTATTTAATGCTTCTCTTTTTTCTTGAAAAAATGAGTAATTTCTAATATGAAATTCAATGTCTTAACCGTATTCAATCGTAGAATGTGCCATTCAGTAGATTAGAAGTTTACAACCCGGTAGCATGTACGTCTATTTAAATTTAAACCGTGATTAACTTAACTGTTGATTCATTGAATCATAATTGAATTCATTAGAAGAATAGGACAAGAGTGTTTAATTGGATTGACTTAAATTTAGTTTTTTTAAGATTCCTTTATTCATGTGTTCAACAAAACAAAACTCAACTTACGTTCTAGCATTAAAAATAAGTAAGACCAGTAAGAGTAAACAAGCATGATGAATCGTTTACAGACTAAAGAGTTTTGAATTTTATTTACTTTTTTAATATTAAGAATGAACTATATTGATCTATAGTATTCATACTCAAGGATGATTTCACACTTATCATGAGGATTGTAGGTCTACTCCATATTAAAACACTGAATTTAGATTTGGCCATAAGCATGCAATATTGGCAATTGGCTGATATTCGTTCAATCGAATCGTTTCTCAACGTTATCAATTATGACTGAATGATTTCACAATTATCATGAGGCTTGTGCTCTGTGACAATTGATTCAGATTTGGGATCACTCTGAAATATTTGTAATTGTCAAGTTTTAATTTTATAGAATCATCTCTCTTCTATTTTTTAATAATTTAATTTTTATTTTTGAATTGTCTAGCAAACTAACAAGAAGCGATCAACATCAGTTGGCAGCTCTCAGAAGAAAGAGAACAAGAAGACAGGAAAAGGACGAGGAATGACCGTTGTTCTCCCTGATACCGGGTGAGTTTTGTAAAATAATTCCTTGAATTACTTTTTCAGTAGCAATTCAGAAGTCGTAGAGAGAACATCGTTTTAATTGTTCGTCGTAGTTTAGTGTAGTCAGCAAATTTTTGTGTGAGTGTACAAAAATTTCGTCAGTAGTGATAATTAGGTCAGAGCATTGAACTGTGTACAACGTTAAATACTGTAAATTCGATATGAAATGGGATCGCCAGAAAAACTTTCTCAGTTTCTAGCATCGGAGTTTGAGGAAAGTGAAAATACTAGATGTGAAAGTGATAATCCTCAAAAATCAATGGAGCCCAATAAAGATAATAATTTGGTTAACCAACTTTGGACTCTAAAGGCATCTTTTGAAGATTGGGGCACAAAGCTGTATGATAAGAAAAAAATATATCAAGCAGACTATAAAGAATTTCTTGTGCTTTGTGAGAATCTTGCAGTAATCGCAGGGAAAACCGAAGTGAGCAGTGAGGGAAACGCGCAAAATACAAAGGTAGATGAAAGACTTAACATGATTGAAAAACAAATTGAGAAGCTTTCATCAAGTCTGATAGTTTCAACTCCAATCAAGAAGCCTAGCTACGCCGAGATGGTCCAACTACCCAAGAAGAAAGAAGAAAAGAAGCCAGGAGAAACAAAGGAGAAATCCAGTGAGCAGAGGAGCCGGCCGGTTCCTAAGGATAAGACTATCCTAATAAAGCCGAAGGAGATCCAGGGAACGGAAAAACAGACCAGCGAGAACCTGAAAAAAGTTATTAAAAAAACTATGTCTATCGAGAACTCTTTGAAAGTTAAAAAAGCAATCAATGTGAATGGCGGAGGAGTACTTCTTGTGATGGACTCTAGTGTAGATAAAAATAAAATTTTTAGCGATTCTACGCTACAAGATGCTAAATTCGAGGTAAGTGAGCCACCTAAAATTAAACCTAAATTGGTAATATACAATGTCCCTGCCGAGTGGAGTCAAGAAGAAATAGTTAGCGATATTTTCAATAGGAACTTTCAAGATTATATTTCACTTGAGAAATTCAGAAATTCTTTTAAACCAATTTTCAAGATAGGTCCAAAAGATAGGAAGCAGGTTAACTGGGTTGTAGAATGCGCAGCAGATATTAGAAATAAATTAAAAAATATGAGAAGAGTATTTATAGACTGGTCATCAAGCAATGTAAAAGACTTTGTATCAGTAAGTAGGTGTTTCAAATGCAATGGACTTGGCCACATCGGACGTTTCTGTTCCCAGGAACACAACACATGCAGCCACTGTGCAGAGACCAATCATGATATCAAGTCGTGTCCAAATCTAAATAAACAACCAGTATGTATAAACTGTAAAAAACGTAACAATCCAGCTAACCACAAAGTAAGTGACAAAAACTGTCCGGAGTATGAAAAGGCGCTGAGGAAGGTTGTTGAAAAGACCGACTATGGGTATTAAAAAGATTTTTCTCGGTGCCTTGCAACACTTCAGTAAACAGAAAGTTTCTATTGTTACACAAAATAATATTACCAATAAGAATATATGTGAAACACTAGATACATTTAAAATGTTCAACATGACTGTTAAAACCCCAAAAAGTAGAATCAATCTTGTTTATAATTATGGTGAATATGTAGATTTAGTTATCTCGTTTGCATGTAAAGAAGGAGACAGCATGATGTTATCTAAGGGGCTTTCAAAATTCTTACAATGCTCCAAAATTGATTTTAACGAATGGTTACAACTTCCTAACACTGAGGTAAAATATGTTAAGGCCTTTTCTGTAGAATCTCACTGTCCTGTATTCATTGTAGAAACAAGCAAACAAGCTCAACTAAGATTTAATAATATGCTTGCTCTACTTAACAGGTGGAGTTTGGATAATTACCCTTTAGTAATAGGAATTGATATTTTTAACTATTCAATTCAAGATAATATACCGTCAATAAGTATGCTGAGTTCTGTCCTTGAAAATGAAGCCCTTCGCTTTGTATTTTATAATCAAGGGATTAGAAATATTGATTACTTGGAAATACCCAGTCAATTTAATAACAGCGATACTGAGTATCCTGCTGGTTTATTTGAGGGTATGTCAAAGTACGAAAGATATATTAATACAATGATAGACCTGCGTAATCTCCTTGAAAAGGCGGATGCTGAAAATGCTAAAATATATAAAGAAGTTCTCAATAGTATGTACAAAGACGTAACGAACAAAACAATTGATGCTGTGAAGAGAAAAAATATGAACATATTTGATAATGATATGAAGAAATTCTTATTCAAAACAAACACTTTTTACAGAATGGGGTATAGTCTAGAAGAAGGAGGCAAATATGTTGAATTCCTAGAAGCCGAAAATAAGTTCAAAACCACTGAAAAATACATATTAGTCACTAAAGATACAGAACTTATGCTGGATGGCGAGCTAATAACTAAAATAAAATACACATCAACAAGCCTCTATTCCCACAAGTCAGTTGGATAGAAGGAGTATCTGGCTGTGGAAAATCTACATATATCATAAGAGAACACACGCCAGGAAAAGATCTAGTATTAACTCAAACTAGAGCAAGCATTAAAGATATAAGAGAATCAGTCTCAAGACGTTACACAAAAGAGAACTTATCTATCCAGCTTAAATTAGATTATAGGACAGTAGCATCCTACATAATTAATAATTCGGGCAAAAAATATGAAAAAGTTTACATTGATGAGGGACTAATGATGCATGCGGGATACATCGGATTTATTGCAGAATTGAGTGGAGCAACGGAAATTATAGTAGTAGGTGACTCCAACCAGATACCTTACATAGAAAGATCTCCAGTAGTTACCAAGTGGAACAAAATTTCAGATTTCTGTGAGCCTGAGGAATATATAACAATGACTAAGCGGTGTCCTGTAGATGTCTGTTTTGCCCTTCAATCATTCTACCACGAAATCAGCACAAAAAACCCCCAAATAAAATCTATACTTCCAACTTTCAAAAACGGCGAAACTCATCAGCTAAAGGAAGATACTCTGATACTGACATTTACGCAAAAAGAGAAACAAATTCTAAGTGATTCAATGAAAAAATATAAGTCTCAAAGAATTGACACAATTCACGAAGCACAGGGGCTCACATCAAAGGATGTAGTATTAGTGAGAATTGACACAAGAGACAATACAATTTATAACAGTGTGCCGCATGCTATTGTTGCAATATCCAGGCATACAGAAAGTTTCAGGTATCTAACAACAGGCTACAATGATGCAGTTCAGGACATAATTGATAGAGTGAAGGACAGGACAGGAGAAGAGCTTTTGTCATGGAATCGAGAAAGGTTGTTGAAAGGAGAAGCTAATACTAACAAAATTGATCATGGCTGATATCGATGAAATCCTTACATCACTGGAAACTGATAACTTCACTCCAGAAATCGATGACTACATTAATTTTGTTCCTTCCATAAATGGAAAAAATGTTGAATTTTTAAATATTTTTTCAACTAATATCCGTAGCCTCCATGCAAATTTCAACCAGCTCATTTGTTGTATAAACAGCTTAAAAACTGATATACATGTAATTGTTCTAACCGAAACTTGGCATACCGAGAACATGCCATTCACTTACAAGATCTCAGGTTTCACCGAAGTAAATAAATGCTCAAAGATGAACAAATGCGACGGTCTGTGCATTTATGTTAGAGATAATATTGATGTCTGTGAGATTGCCTGTAACATAGTTGATGCCAACTCTTTGTGCTTGGAATTGAAAATGTCGGATGAAAAAATTTTTAGAATTATAGGAATTTATAGATCACCTAGAAATCAAAACACAGAATTTTATCAGCAGTCTAAATAACTTCCTCGATAATATACCTAATTCAATAACTGTTTGCATGGTTGGTGATATAAATATTAATATTCAATCAACTAGCACACAGGTTCGGGAATACCTGCATATTTTACTGAGCAGAGGTTATAAGTCTTATATAAATGGGAGTACTAGAGTCTCGACCACAACTGAATCGTGCATAGATCACATATTTTTCAAAAATAACAGCAAATTCAACTATATCTTTGGAAATATTTTCAAAACAACAATAACTGATCATTATTCTGTACTATTACACTTGGGTAATGAGAAAAATCCTGAAACCACTTCACATAGAAACAGGCCTACAAATAACGTTAAAATTGCATACAACTACAAACTAATTGCTGAAAAATCGGAAAAAGAAAATTGGAATACTATTTTTGGAAATGATGATACTATAGATACCCTAGTTGACAATTTTGTGGATCGTATAAATGGTTTTATGGATTCAAGTAAAACTGAGAAGTATATTCCTCGCCGAAAGCGTCCCTTAAAACCTTGGATTACGGACGGAATAATAAGATCAATTATTATACGGGATAAAATGCATGATAAAATAAGAAAAGGCCCTGCAGATGCTGATTCGATAAATACATACAGAGTTTATCGTAATACATTGAATAGGCTCATAAGTGAGGCGAAGGATAACTATTATAGGGATAAAATAGAACAATGTAACACCAATAGTTCAAAGCTTTGGAGGTGTATTAATGAGGCTATCGGGGAGGGGAAGAAAGAGTGTTGTAAAATTGGAGTTGATGCCAAGAGGTTGAATGACTTTTTCACCAATGTTGGGGAGAGACAGGCTAAAACTATAAACAATGATCCCACAAGCTCTCCAAATTTCAATTTCAACAACGATGTAATTGAAACTCCTCTACCGAATTCCTTCTTTATGAGACCGACAAACTTCAATGAAGTTCAAGCGACAATAAAAGAGCTGAAAAATAACTGCACCCCAGGCTTGGATAATCTCAATAACACAGTACTCAAACATATAAGCCACACTATTTCACAGCCGCTTTCCGTGATTTTCAACAAATGCTTTGAACAAGGCTACTTCCCTAAACATTTCAAAACCGCCAAGATAAAACCTTTATTCAAGCAAGGAGATCCCTTGGACCCAAGTAACTACAGACCAATCAGCCTTATTAGTAATCTAGCAAAAATCATGGAGAAAATTATAAAGAAGAGATTAGTTGTGTATTTGAACAAGCATAAAATAATAGATAAGAATCAATTTGGATTCCAGACTGCGAAAAGTACCGAAGATGCGTTAATTGAATTTTCTAATACTGTTTCACAAAACTTGAATTCCAATTACAAATCTATAGCAGTTTTCCTGGATATTAAAAAAGCCTTTGATACTATACCACATAGTTTTCTTTACAATAAACTCGAAAGATATGGCTTTAGGGGAATATTTCTAGAACTCATAAAGAGCTACTTGAGAGATAGAACCCAGTCTTTAACAATCGACGGACTTACTGATGTCTCCAAAATGACCTACGGTTTGCCTCAGGGAACGGTACTATCACCAATCCTCTTTATATTATATGTCAATGACTTATTAAAGCTGAAATTAAAAAACGCCACAACTATATCATTCGCAGATGACACTGCAGCTATTTTCCATGGGGAATCTTGGACTGGGGTACATGAAATTGCAGAACAGAACTGTTTGCTCATAAAAAATTGGTTGGACAGAAACACCCTGAGCCTGAACATTGAAAAAACCAATTAAATCACCTTCGCATTCAATACAACTGGTAAACCTGATGAGAATTTAAATCTGAAACTCCACTCAAACTGCAACAATAACTGCACCTGCCCTACTATAAAAAGAGTCAAAAGTACCAAATATCTAGGTGTCCAAATAGATGAAAATTTGAAGTGGGACATACACATAAAATTTATTTGCAGAAGAATGAGATATCTATCCTATAAATTCTACGAAGCAAAAAAAATTCTGAACTCAAAACATCTAAAAATGGTTTACTTTGCACTGGTCCAGTCCATAATTCAGTATGGTATATCCGTATGGGGGGGCTGTTATAATTCTCACTTAGAAGAGCTTTTCATAATTCAAAAATCAATAATCAAAACAATTTTAAATAAACCCAGACTTTACCCAACCGACTTGACTTTCAAAGAGTTTAATGTGTTAACAGTTAGGCAGTTGTACGTAATAAATGTAGCGAAATATATAATCAAACATAAAGCTAATTTTCCTTGCACAAATAACACAATCAATAACCTGTACAATCTGAGACCCTCCTCAAATAAGTATCTTATGTACAATACAAACATTGAAACCATCAGAAGACAACTTATATATTTAAGCACTAAATTGATAAATAAAATTCCTGAAGAATATATCTGCTGCGCAAAATTGACTAAAAAAATAAAACATGATATTAGTATTTGGATTAAAACGAACTATTTTTTCTACCTGTAAATTAAACAAAGTAAAAGAGGAACTTAGTGTTTTTGTGTGCTCACTTACCAATCTAGTGTGGACCTTTTTATTTTATTTTTCTTTATTAAATTAACTATCCTATCATCCCACCTCACCTTTTTTCCTAATCCTTTATTTTCCCTCTCAAGGATTGAAAGCCTTCCTAGTACATGGGTAACCATAGTTGGAAGAGCTTCAATCCCACCCCTTTACACCAAATTCTGAATTAGCATCTTGTACGGACATTTTTGTTTTTTTTTTGTACTAATTTTGCTAGTTGTTTATTCTTGTTGTAATTTAATATTACTTGTATTTTATGTATGTGTGTAAAGGAAAATAAATTGAAATTGAAAAATTGAAATTGAATAGTTCCCTGTAACACAATTGAATCGCTAATTGCAGAAAGGGAACATGTCCAACTTTTTCAAAAATTGTTTTTTTTTTTTTTAAAATCAACTATTCAATGTAAGATACATCGTTTACTGTAGGAAGGATACATGTCCAACTGAAAGCATTGTAATGACGACGTTTTGAATATATCGTTTACTACAGGTTTAGGTTCAGGTTTAAATAAGTTTTTTGTCTCTCCTGTAAAATTATGAAAACTGGACATGTTCCCTTTCTGCAATTAGCGATTCAATTGAGAATTGAACAAATTTTCAGAAATTTCAAAAAAACATTATTTAAAACAAAATTTCACATCGTTTTTCCTTTCTCAAGACTGTTTCCCACACATCATTATCAGTGAGCTTTGGCAAATATTATTCTCTTAAATTCTAATGTTACTATTCATACACGCTCGGCCGGGCTGAGTCACTACCTCCGTAAACAAAGCCATAGTGCATTCGTGTGTCGTCAGCACAGGTGGGCTCCTACACCAATAGAAATTCTTCGATTTCAGCTGATCTATATCAGCTAGTGTTTTTATTGGTATAGGAGCCCTACCTGTGCTGACGTCACATGAATGCACTACGGCTTTGTTTACGGAGGTAGTGGCTGAGTGGAAATAGTCCCATTATAACTCATGGGAATAATATTCTCACTGTACCGAACACTTACACTGATACTGATTTGTGGGAATCCTAGCTTTATCATGTATGCTTCATTGACTGATTGTACCGGAAAATCGCCTTTCATTAAATTTACCGGTAATGGAGTGTTCACTTTTAAGTTTCATCAGCTAAGGTCCAATTTAATGAGTGTCTGGGCCTCTGGTTCGTTTTTCAATTACATAGAATAATTATTACTCGGTCATTTTTGTATTAAACAAATAAAATACTCATCTACTATCTCAAATAGTAATGAAACATATAGTGTAATTTTAGTGTGCCTCTGGTTCGTTTTTCAATAACATAGAATAATTATTACTCGGTCATTTTTGTATTTAAAAAAATCATCTACTATCTCAAATAGTAATGAAACAGATAGTGTAATTTTTGTATTTTATTTTATTTTTCTCGACAAATGTAAAAGTTTTATTTTTAGTTTTGGCTTCGCAGCAGGCGCTCAGGACTCAGGTTTTTCCTTGCAGACTGTGCCAACAACAAATATTGATTTTAGTTTATTGAATTGTAAAGAAAAAACTCATTTGATATAATTATTATAAGTTTTCTATTTTGTTATGAGAATACTGATTTATTTTGATGATTAAGATTTAAATTGTTGTTGCAGAGAAACAGTTTTGGCGACCGAAATGGTGGATGATGTGAGTGACAAGAAGATTCTGATGAACAGGACCAACAACGCCAACAACACCGAGATGGTGAATGGAAAGACGGGTGGCGGTGGTGGGGGTGGCGACGATCTGATTGGTCAGTTCGAGGACGCCTGCACCATTGAGAACGGAGCCATGAATGGAGAGGGTGATGCCAAGATCAACTCTATTCTAGCTACCGCTACCGAAGGCAACTAGATCCCGGTTAGTCTTCTATTCATTCGAAATTTAGTGAAAATCATCGAATACCCTTTTTTCATTTCAATACTAATATTATTATCAATTGAATGAGCGAATTTCTGTTTCAAGTCAATCTGTGATTGTCTGTTTGTTTGTACCGCAGTTACAGTCGCAGTTATGGTCCGATGTGAATAAAATTTTGTATACAAGTACTTTTAAACAAAGTATGATATATCATCATAATCTAAATCCAATTTGTATGTGTGTGAATAGGCGAGCTTGTGTGAGTAGTGATGTTGGTGAGTGTAGCGAGTTCTACTGTTCCCCGAACTACTAGTAGTAGTTCTATTACAATAATAATTTGTAATATAGCTTGTCACTCTCTTGTAAGTTTTGGGTCGGAGCCCAGGGGAAGAGTGGTCAAGCAAACCTTAAACAGGATAATAATATCGTAATAGTTCTATAAATAAAATTGATACGTTCTGGGAACACGGTAAGTGGTAAATTGTTCCAGTTCCAGCGGTAGATTGTTTCATGCCATGTCACTATCGATCACGTGACTGGTGCAAAACTACTTGTTCCATTGGGCTCGTTCTGGGAACATTGTAAGTGGTAAATTGTTACAGTTACAGTGGTAGATTGTTCCATTTCACGTGACTACCGATCACGTGACTGGTGAAAAACTATTTGTTCCATTGGGTTCGTTCTGGGAATACGGTAAGTGGTAGGCTAAATTGTTCCAGTTCCAGCGGTAGATTGTTCCATGTCACGTGACTGGTTCAAAATTACTTGGTCCCATGGAACGCCACTTCAAAAATCTTTGGTTCAAGCTTTTGGCGTGCTCTTTTGAAGTTGATTTCCACCAAAGAGTGTTGTTAATAACTGTGTAAATTTTCATCAATTACAGAATTGCATTGCAGGAATATTTGCAGTATTTCTTTTCCATTGTAATTTTAGTATTGAGCCCGTTCTGGGAACATGGAATTTGATAAATTGTCCTATTCACAATTTACCAGGTAAAAAGTTCCGCGTTCCTTGGGAAGAATTTTGACAGAATCTAGTTCCAGTTCCAAATTCCTGCCCACAGACGAAGCCTGGTAAATTGTGACAGTTCAAATTTTCAGAGCTCTCATTGGTCGATTGAATTGTAGCCTGCTTGCTTCTCTGCTCATGCGCTGATAGCTTTTTTGTTTACCATAGCATAGCCATAAAATAACCAACAAAATGGTGTTTGATAACCATTCGTTAAATGAATTCTTCTCTATAGAAAATTTGAGAGTAATGGAATGAAAGAAATTCACACTTTTCCAGACGGTAAGTTTCTAAAACAGCCTTTGTTCATTCACGCAACTAGTGAACGACACATTTTGGTGTAAATCAACTTCATAAGTGCCCGCCAAAGGCTTGAACCAACGATTTTGAAATGGCGTTCCATGGGAACATTTTGCACCAGTCACGTGATTGAACAATTTACTTTTGGAACTAGAACAATTCACCACTTTCTCGTACTCCCAGATCGTGTCCAGTGTATATGGTATATAATAATTTTTTTTGAACACTGTATGATCAATTTATTAGTAAATATTTTTCCATTTTTCAAATTCAATAAATTTTTCTTTTACAGTATGAAACTGGATTCACCAGAATGTAGGTGAGACACCGCGGACCAGTTGTCTCATTTATGGTGAAAAAAGACCTACCGTTATACACGGTGAGTGTTGAGTGTTTTATCGGACCCGATGACGTATAAATATGTAAGATAGTCGCGAAATTATTTGTAATTTTTTTATGAATCGAACTATAGACTAGTGCAAGGTGCAATTAGGGGACGTTTTGAAAAAGTGATGAAGTGAAAAGTGATGAACTGTTTTCTCTCTCACTCCGACGCCGCTAGTTGTAGTTTGAAAAAGACTGATTATTTATTTATTATATCAATGTATATAATAAGGATTGACCATTGTGACTGAGCCAACGAGTGATATTACAATTTTTTATTGTTTTATATCTTCGATAGAACGAAAAACTCGATTTGCACATAGAGGTTTAGAGCGCTAAGAAGATGTGTAATGAAGAAGAAGGAGAAGAGAGAAGAAGAAACTGAATGTTTTATTCTTGTTTCTTCTTACCTCTACTGCTACTATTTCATTTTGTATTTATCTTGAGAGAGGCTGTTTCTCTGTTATTGTTGAAAACTGAAAAGAATCTTGTTATTTATTTATTCTTAATGTCGAAAGGAAGTTATTGTTTTTAAAGAAAGTGAAATGGATAAGTTTATCGAGGAGGAATGTTGGGATTTGAACTGTGTGACCGGTTATTGGTTGTCATTGAAAATCATAAAAAGTGAACTTTTTGTCAGTGAGTGAAGATGTTAAATACTTCTGTACAGCTGGTAATAAGTATATGCTAGCAACAAATAAGTATTGAACCATGAAATGTACTGAAGTGTGAATTCTGTTGGATTGTATTCGTTTATATTTTCCAAAAATAACTAGAGTCAAGTAATTCCCGAGTTGAAATTTAATATTTTATCACTCATATTTAATCCTGTAATGTTTTGCAAGGCTGTACTTGAATATATAACTTAGATATTAATCAATATATCTTTTCTGTTTAGGGCTACTTGTAATATAAATAGAAATACAAATCTCAGTACCCTTTTTGAATTATTTTATTTTATCACTAAAATAAAATAATTCAAAAATATTTGTATTTATATTATTCAATGTTTTTAAATACTATGTTTTCCAAGATTTCAATTTGATTTGAGCGACGAGAAAATGACAACCAATAACTGGAACTCAGTTGCATTTCTCGGGGTGCGTTGTAATGTATAGATATATTTTTCTAAGAAAAGTATTGATATGATGACAGTGTGGTCATAAGATGACCGACACCTTGTCCATGGGCCAGTCGACTGAGGTCAGTGATTAGGTCGAAGATGTGATATTATTAAAATAACTGTAACTAACCTATGGTTATGTGGACTGCAAGCATAGACTTTGCTCAGATGAACTCAGGTGCAGTAGTGTCTTCAAACTGTTTGATACTCTCTCACACCAATAATACCCGTCGCGTACAATGTTCTATTCCATCGATTCGTTCAAAGTCAAACTATTTATCTGTTATTTATTTAATTATTTATAACATAGAAACAGTTATCCTACACCAATCACAGTTTTCTATTGTTTTTGAAATTTCCAGATTTTATTGAAATAGTGTCGAACACTAGAGTATCATAGTCTCTGTTATGATATATAGTACATTATATTTATTCCGTAAACAAATTGAAACTGTTGGTTGTTATGGCTTTGCATCTTGAGAATATTTATTTATTTGTGAATGCAATTTAATATTTATCATATTGATTTATTTTGTAGCAGTCTATTGATTAACATATTATAATTCTGTTGGTTGTAATAGGTCTAGTATTATTAGAACCGCAATTTGAGAAGAAGAATTGAACTCTTATTTTGTCGTTTTCGAAATGGCTGAATGAAATCACAGGAGCCAATTCAACATCTGAAATATTGAAAGAATGTGTTTTTTGTGATCATTGAGAATTTTATAATTTATCCTAAAAAGCAAAATAAAACATCAAATTTGAAAGTTTTGATAACTGACAGTTTCAAAATGTTTGAGGCATATTCTTGTTTAATTAGTAGTGTAATGTTGTGAACGAAACATTTCGCTTGGTAATTATTGTCGTTGTGAGGTCTGGACTTTCTTGGAAAAACAATATTGGCCCTATTATTGGACAAAATAATGCTGATTGGACAGATTTTGAGCCTTGCTATTTGGTTGGAACCTCCTTAACCTCTTAACATCGAACCTGGAAAGGTTTCCAGTTTTGGTTGACAGAATCAAAACAGATATTTGGAAAAATGATTTATGAACGTAATTTTGACAGTTGATTGATCGATCACAGTCAATCTGGCGTACCTGTAGACAAAGTAAATGATATATAAGTATATTATATATTTGTGGAGAGAAATATCACGTAATTGAACCCATCTGGAAAAGTCTGATCTTTTCTTGTAACTGCTTTCAACGTTTATTATGGAGAGTGAAAAAATAATTTTTCAATATACATATTACATAAAAACAAGCTATGTAGTCTTACATATGCAGTCAGGGAGGTGAATCAACTATGTATATATGGTTGCCGTATTACATACATGTAACTCTACTACATACATAAGAATGTTGTGTTCTTATTTAACAACTTGTAATGTCGATTATTCGTTAATCGATTGCAGATTTTATTCCCAAGCGATTGAATATTGCACTTTTCCCAAATACATACAGCAGAATGTATCTTTCAATATAAAACTGATGTAATCATCCATCTGTTTATTTGCATTTGTGATGATTGTCGGTGTATCTAATGTTGAAGCTCATCGATAGAGTATATCTATCGATAGAAGCTGATTTTGGCGATTGAATCGTGTATCGTTGAATACCCCTGGTGGTATCCACGATATCATGAGAGTAATACGTGTTTTATTTTGAAAATGGAAATTTATTGAAAACTAGGAGAGAGCATTTACACTGTCTAGAGCCTGCCGCTAATTGAAGAAGTATCCTTGACTTATGAAATTATGTAAACTATACATACATTCAGAGATGAAATAATTCCGAATATACTCACATGACCTTATAATACCCCCTTAAGTTGTTGATGACGTCAACAACACTCGTGTATTGAGTCCGTAATGAAGCCAGTTTTCTGCTTTATCTAACGAAATACACTCAAACTTATCAACAGAGCATACTCGGTCAAATATGAATAATGTATTCCGAATACATTATCTGCTTGCATCGTATCTGTACTTTAATACAAATTAATTGTCGTCGTATAATATATAAGAAATTGAATTGTTTAGTTTTTAGGATTCTCAAATATTCCGTGTAACTGTCTAGGAAATAGTCCGCTGAAGTCATTGATCGTCATGCCTGAACATATTTTAGACTCATAGTTGCTGTATTTCTCAATGGTGTGTAAAATAAAAACCAATATTAGTCCGATACATTAAATTATTTACGCGAATATATCGTTATATACATGGTCGATGGTTTTCAATAAAATATGTTCGACATAACAAAGTAATTTGATCCCCACTATTCACGATGATAATTTAATTTGTATGTTAGACACTTCCCTGATTTTTTATCGGAAAATGAGAAAAACAGTATCTTGTGAATATTTCTAAAATCACCCCGCTTGTATTCAATAAAATTGATTCGATTCATTAGTAGTTGATTAGACAAGAATAGGATCGAAAATTAGATTGTTTAAAAAGCCCGCTTAAATTTAATTTAACCGTGTCGGTGTTACAATGCATTATGTTTTAAGTGTACATTGTTTTGAATTGTCGATTTAAATTTAAGTTTATACTGATTTATCAGAGATGAATGATATATATTTATTCGAGTTATATTAATCATGTAAAATTAGACCAGAAAATATCGATATTGAAAATGTTTATAATATACCTGTACATTATTGAAGCGAATGATGATGATTCTCTTGTTGATTGCCCCACTCAAAACGTAACTAGTATATTCATAATTATTTATCGATAAAAAGCAATATTGTATGAAAGATTAGGACCGTGTGTTGAAACGTGAATGCTGGAACAAAGAAATTAGATTTATGCGATTTTTTGGGAATTAATATAACCAGTTGAAAGAATTCTGACTATAACAATTTTTCAATAAAATATAATAACTTATTTGAAGCTATATAATGTGTGCTGAAATTTTTAGTTTTATCAATCTCTTGAGATAAGTATAAAACAGTGAATTAGCTAGATTTTTTGAATGTTTTCCAATAAGAATTGCATGTATCCTATTGTAATCCCTTACATTTCTTTGTTAGTTGATCTTGTTAATAAATTACTATAAATATTATAAATAATTTTGCGTTCTCGTATTCTATAGTATCACATTGATCGCGTGTTTGTAACAATCCTAAAATGTCCGCGATTCCAATCCAATCTAAAATTAGGATGTGAACATATTTTGATTAGGTCGTCAAATCGCTATGAATTGCATTCAATTATAGTAGAGTTGTATATTCAGATGAAAAACTAATAACGATAAACCATGGATGTAAATTAGCCTATTAGATTTATTATTATTGTTACAATAAATGTGTATTAATTATTATCTTCTCAATCTTATTATTGGCAGTGCTCTTAACAGAGCTCGAATAATGTTCTGATGGAATTCTCTCCTTCCAAGTCTCTCGTAGCTTGGAAATATGGAGATAATTGGTGTAGTTATATTTTGTGGCTAGTTGGTTTTGAAGTACAACTAGTTGTAAAATGATGACGCGTAGTCGCCAGTCTAGACTGAAATGTTGTCACATCAATCAATCTGGTCTATACTGATTGAGCTGATAAATATCTGGTCTGGCAGGTCCAGATTGCATATATTTAGGTGAATAAATAACTAATCTAAACCTTCAAGGCAGGCTCTGTATGGCTCTCTCCAAAACATCTAACCTTCACAAAGTTCTCCGTTTTTAAATGGAGAAATTGCTTTGTGAATTTTTTCTATATAGAATCGAAACTAAAAAAAACTATTTTCACCAGTAATTCATATTGTGAAAATCTATTATTTTTATTCTTTCTTTTTGGTGTTTAAAATATAGTATTCATTTAATTTAAATACATCATAAAACTTGACAAAACCACAAAAAAATACTGTATACTGTAATTCTTGTGCTTTGGAATTTAATTGTTTATTATAATCTTCGTCAATTGATAGATTTGCTTAATTATTTTTCCTGTAAAAGAACCTCCTTTCTTGTTCATTTTTCGATGTTATTTTCTTTTATTATATAATGTATAACAGTGAAATGTTATTAGTTAAAGCATTTGTCATTAACTTCTAATAAAAATAATACTATTTGATATATAGCACGTATTGAAAATCAAATATCTTGTAACTTTGGATTTTGTGTTGATTCGTTTCACATGTGAGCAAATTTATTGATATGTTGTGTGTTTGTGACAGTAATTTACAACAAAATACATATTTGTATTGCCTTGTGTCAAGATCATAAATTTTGGCAAAAACTTATTGAATTTTGTAACTTTTGAAGCTCAATAATGGAGCTATTACTTCAATTTAGAACGATGGATGCGTCAAGAAATTAATGAAATTGTCACAAACTCAACAATCAATGCTCTGTAGTAGATTATTGTAGATTTAAGCCTTATCAAATGCAATTGATTGTAATAGATGCAACGCGCCAGTTTATTGAGATGATGATTGATGGATATATTGCTGGAAAACAATGATTATTCCAAATTCAACCTATCATCTCATTTTGTATACTGAGTGCGTTGTATAGTTTGAATGTATGTAATAATTTTTTCAAGTTCATAAATACCTTGAGACAACGATTGTTCACCTCGTCTGAAATATCTAAAAGAAAATTGGTATTTGAATTTTTATTCTCTATATTTAAAAACCATTTTGTTGACTACAGTATTTGGTTTTTGGTTTTGTCTTGGAATCAGTGTAGATCACTGTCATTTGTTTAATGTACAATCTTCGTTTTGAATAATATTTATAATCAATAATTGATTAAATTTTATTTTATTGGAATCAATTTATTTTAAATTAATTGTGTGTCTTTAGAGAACATGATAGTTTGAAATTCTGAAGCTAGTTTCAAACTAATTACTGAATTTAATTTTATAATAAGAAGTTTTTTCAAATTCAAACAAAAAGTATATTTTTTATTTTACTCGGTTCACTGAAAGTTTGTAGTCAAATTTTGAAATGTCAAATTTTTATTATCGGACAAAGTTTTGTTATTTAGCTTTTATTTTGGACGAAGTCAATTTTTTGTAAGATTTTTTTTGAATTAACATTTTTTCTAAAGAAACAGAGGTCGCTTCAATCGTTGTTCACGGTTAGAATATTATTATTGAATAATATAGTTGGATATTGAAGTAGAACGTTTATTTTTAGTTAGCCTCCTGAATATTGTAATAGCTGTCAGACAACATCCATTTCCATTTTTATCACTTTTTGGTGAAACTTTAAGCTCTTGACATAAAACATAATTTTGATAAATCTTGTTTCAAATCAATTAGATTTAGATATTCGAACTGTTTTGCTTGAATACTGTCAAGTAATGTTATTTTCTGCTACAATAATCAAATTATTGTGAAAGTTCTAATTATT
The DNA here is from genome assembly GCF_014356525.2 of Nilaparvata lugens. Lineage (NCBI taxonomy): Eukaryota > Metazoa > Arthropoda > Insecta > Hemiptera > Delphacidae > Nilaparvata > Nilaparvata lugens. Next base: position 20,942,920 of record NC_052516.1, read on the forward strand.
TGACGCGGATTCATTGTCTGATGGCTTTTTTACATTGATGGATGATATATTTCGATTAATCTGAGATGTTTTCTGAAACCTTTATTAGTATCTTCTACATAATAATCTATACTATTTGAATGTCAATACCATATTTTGCATAAATTCTTAGTTAATTTATTGGAATATAAATTTGAATGTGAAATCTCATCCTTTAATAACAAAAATCTTAATCACTCTCCAATACAATTTGTAAGAGAAATGTATCAATTATTCACCGTTTATCATAAATTATAATTCTATTAATACTATTGCTAATACTAAAGTTATCATCGTCATTATTACAATATTAAGTATTGTTAACTCAAGAAATTATTAACATTAATTTTATTTGAGCTACCTATAGTGCATCTTTATGGCTACATAATTTATTGGTTTTTGCTATTTAAATGTTATTAATAATATGAACAGTAATTCAAATTTTAAAAATTGTTTTAATAGTCGAGAATTTATCAATGTGCTTTGCGTAATACTCATAAGAGGAATGGGCTCCTAAAAAAAATAGTGAAATTTTAAAATTATTTCAGGATTGTCAATCTGTCTTTGTTTTATCTATAGATTGTAATGGGAAATTTCAAATAATTACACTATGCATTATAATGGAGATTGCCAATAATACTCTTGTATGTTATTAGATCTGTGGCATTGTATTCTTGTTTGTCAAAAATTGCTTCAATTTATAAAAGAATGAACCGGTAATATTTTCTTTACTTTCGAACTCAAAAGAATAATAGTTTGATATTCATAGTACCTATAATTTTTTCAGTTTATAATATATCTAGAATGTATTATTTTGTTTGTTTTCTAATTAAACATAATGGAGCAGTTTTTGGCAAATAATTGTTTAGTTGGAAAATGAGTAATTGTGAAGGCTATGCTGAGTAAAGAAAGTTCTAGTAAATAATTTTTGATGGATTTTTATTTTTTGAAACGCTTCCATACTTTGAAAACTCAGATTTACTTGATATTTGGGCTTTACTAACAAGTATTGTGCCAAAATATGTCACTTTTGCCACAATACAGAGTGATAATTCACTAAAACATAATTTTCTTCTCTCAAAATGAGAAAGTCAAACATTTACAAGTGGTCATATTTCAAACAGGAGTGAATTTTATCAATAATTTCGTTTATTCGATGGTTATTGACGAGAGGAGCATGGAAGATTGACTGAATTTGTTTCTGTTGGAGAGATACGAGCATTTCTGTTGGAGTGGATCAGATGCTGGCTTTATGATTCAGAGGCCCGGGTTCAAATCCCGGCCCGGGCAAGATATTTATCTCGGGCCACTCCCGTGTTTCGGATGGACACGTTAAGCCGTCGGTCCCGGTTGCCTAAAAAGCAGTCGTTAGGTCATGTCAGAGGCCCTGAAATTGATCAGCTGCGACCTGAAAACTCTGACACCAGACCTGAGCCAAGCCAGGTCACTCGATATTATTATTATTATTATTATACGAGCATTTGAAAAGGTTGATTCTTCTTATTCTATGAAAGGATAGAAACTTTCTGTTTTAGTGTACTGTAGTTTTAGTTGAATTTTGAATTATTGGAAAAATTTTTGGGCTGTCAAAGCCTATTGTTTTCAACCTTTATGTATGCTTTTAAAATGAATAAATAAATAGGCTCTCACTATATTATTTTATTGTAGCAAAAAGTGTCATATTGTGAAACACATAGGGCCGGTTTCCGATCTCGGTATTTAGCTAAGTTCCAGACTTAAAACATCTGGAATCAGAAAATTGGCTTTCCGAAACGGGACGTAGTCATAGTCTACGTTTAAATTAAATTTAGAAAATTGAAGACAAAAAAAAAGAGAAAATAGTGTGAAGTTGAAGCTATTCTGAAATATTTAGGAATGTTTCATCTCGTCAAGGAAAAACGTTTCAAATTATAGAAATAAGAAAATAAAGATTATCAAAAAACTACGACTACGCCCCGTTTAGGAAAGCCAATTTTTGATTCCAGCTGTTTCCCTTATCACTGTTACAATACAGGATGAGTTATTCACTGAAACATAAAATCTTACCTCCACTGTCAGATCAGAGAAATCACTCATCTTCAAATGCTTATAACTCAAGAATAGGAGTGAATTTTGCCAATGCAATGTCATAATTATCATGATCCTCTCGGGACAACTATAAGCCCAGTTGCAATGAATCAAACATAACATTTGCAAATTTTCAAACGCCCATATCTAATGAACTGTAAGGAATTTCGCAAATGTGATTCCACATTCGTGTTCCACCCATCAAAGAGCATAAGGTCACGAATTTGAAGCGATTTTTATTTTTTCACAAAAATATGAGAAAAACCATAGACCAAATGCGTTTTGAAAAACAAAAAGTATCTCAGATTTGACTGATGTTTGCACCATAGATCGAACTTAACCTGAGCAATGTCGGAGCAAAATTTGGCACCCCCAGCTACTATACAGGATGAGTTATGCAGCTTCTAAAATAAAATTTTCAAACGCCCATATCTGATAAACGGTAAGGAATGTTGCAAATCTGATTCCAGATTCGTGTTCCTCGCATCAAAGTGCATAAGGTCACGAAGTTTGAGCGATTTTTATTTATCACAAAAATATGAGGAAAACCATACTTTTGAAAAACAAAAAGTATCTCAGATTTGACTGATATTTGCACCATAGATCGAGCTTAACCTGAGCAATGTCGGAGCAAAATTTGGCATCCCCAGCTACTATACAGGATGAGTTATGCAGCTTCAAACACAAAATTCTCAAACGCCCATATCTAACCATCGTGCGTTTTGAAAAACAAAAAGTAACTCAGATTTGGCTGATATTTGCACCATAGATAGAGCTTTACCTGAGAAATGTCGGAGCAAAATTTGTCACCCCCAGATATTATACAGAGTGAGTTATGCAGCTTCAAACATAAAATTTGCAAATTTTCAAACGCCCATATCTAATAAACGGTAAGGAATTTTGCAAATCTGACTTGAGATTCGTGTTCATTATCGTACCTATCTCTTGATTTTAGTGGTAGAAGATTTGCAGTCAGGATTTCAGATTCTTTTAAAATTTCACTTGGAATATCACGGGCGTCGTCGTCTTCAAGCATTTTTGAAAATTTGGAATGCACTGATCAACAATAAATAATTGAATAAAAATGGTTGCGAAGCAAATGCTGAATTAGTTTGATTCGAAACTCGAACTGAAATCATGGCAACTTTGATGAAGAAAGTGGACACTCGCCTAGACCAGAAAAGAAACCTGTTTCTTACGTCAGACGAGAGTCGTCTGCAAACAAGGTCTTTCAGATCTACGTAGGGACTGGAAAACAGCTGCTTTCTGTGCAGTGTGGCGAAATAGTATATTTCGCACCTAGAGCAGAAAATGAGATTTTTCCAGCTCGAAATCGGTTTTCAAGTCCGAGGCCGTAGGCCGAGGACTAGAAAAGATTGAGAGCTGGAAAAACATTTTTGCCCGTGGTGCGAACGATATTTTTCGCCACACTACAGGTATTGCTGACAAAATAAATAAAGAATACAAAATAAAGAATACTCGTTAAGCTATCGTACCTATCTCTTGATTTTAGTGGTAGAAGATTTGCAGTCAGGATTTCAGATTCTTTTAAAATTTCACTTGGAATACCACAGTCATCTTCCAGCATTTTTGAAAATTCGGAATGCACTAATCAACAATAAATAATTGAATAAAACTGGTTGCGAAGCGAATTAGTTTGATTCGAAACTGGAACTGAAATCATGGCGACTTTAGCTGATGATGAAAGTGGCCACTCGCCCGATCTAGCGGATGACTTATTAACTACTTCCATGAGCGGCTGGAAAGAGACAACTTTCTGGCCTAGCCCGGAAAAGAAACCCTTTTCTGACGTCGTCTGCAAACAAGGTCTTTCAGATCTACGTAGGGACTGGAAAACAGCTGCTTTCTATGCAGTGTGGCGAAAAAATGTTTTCCTGAAAACCTTTTTCATTTTGATAGCTTGATGATATACGAATCGAAAAACTTTAAAAAATATCACCAGTAGAAAGTTTATTTTTAGCCTTTGCACAGCCTTAGACGGGCTACACAGTGGTGTCGCAAGACTTAGTGTCTTAATGCCTCGAACATCTGTCGCAAGCAGTGAGTAAGCTCTAATTTTACAACACAGATTGGTTTCATATGCGACATGCCTCGGAAATGAGATTTGTCGTAGACATCATGTCTACGACACCAGTCCAGTGTGTAGCCCGCCTAAAATTCAACAGACGTTAACAAGAAATTTATGATTGGAAAAGAAACAACTGAAGCATTGAAACAAATTCATTAATCATATATTCTTTTACGAGTTCATAGTACAATCAAAATGTAACTATCATTACTACTAACATAATGATAATAATAATTAGCCAAACTTAAACCGTAATGTTAAATCAAAAACACTGTTTAGTACAACTATTGCTATGATAATAAATGCATCAAAATTCAATAACAATTTCAAATAAAAACTATACATTCATATTGCAATATATTACCAATTTATATAACAATTAACTATTAAATAATCAAAATTGTTTTTACAGAGCTTCAATTAGGCAATGCTTAAAATAACTAGGAAATATTTTATAGTGAATCAAGGTAGAAAGAATAAAGTAAAACATATTCTTTATTCTTATTGTAATAAGCTCACAAGTACTGGTCACAGTGTTAATAGGTAGATTTAAAAGATAATTCACAAGTAGCTCAAATGTTAAAAAAATATGTTCTGTTTTATTTTGAATGGAATAGGAATATTGGTTATCCCATTCAATTTGCTTCAATCTATGAAGTTTGAAAAATAATAAAATTGGGAAAATAAACGTGCCTCCTTAATGGCTCTTTTCAAGTACAAAATAGATTAAAATTAAGTTTTCTTGTATTGCTATCGAATAGATTAACAACTACCGTTAAATCGGTCGATCAGAAATCAAAATCTGATCGGCGTTTGTGCTGCAATGTGCTGTAGAAATAAAAACAGCCAATCAAGTGAATAATAGAAATTCCCTGTGAATGAAATTTTCAGTCCAGTCTCTCATTCTGGAATTGTTCGAGAGAGTAAAGAGAGAATAATAAAGTTGAAAGTTGGAAATAAAAGCTTTGGAAGACCTTCAAACAAATTTGAATAGACTGGATAGGCATTAGATTGTATATTTGAGAAAACTTAAAACCGTGAAATTATTATATTGATATTGAGGAATATTATCACAAAAATTGAAGTGGTATTCCAAAAGTTGAGGATGAAATATCCAAAAGTTCCTTTAGTATTTTTACAAAACAATAATGTTATCGTACACTAATGCTTGGAACAGTAATTTATAGAAAATAGTTAATCATTTTTAGAATTCCAAATACAGGTAGGCCTACATAAATAGTTGTTGGTGTCATCATTAACTGGACTGAGCCAAATGGCATGGTGTTTTTAAAACTTGATACGATATTTCAATAATTTTGAATACTAGATTAGAAAATCGTGGTCCTATTAATTTGTAATAGATATCTGTAATCTTTAAAATCAATTATATAGCATTTACATATTATTGCATCTTGAAAAATATAATTTTAAATATTTTTAAAATGGTGACTATCTTGAAAGAATAGTCACAGTCAATATTACTTTTTTATGAAAATAGATTAGTGATTCTCAATCACTGTTATTTAGAATATTCTATTTTAGAAAGTGCACTTGAAAATTCTATACTATTACGAAATTATGCAAATTTTTCAATATTAGTTTCTATAAAATTGCTCCCACTATGATTATTATTAACAATGGAATAATATAGTTCGGAACCCACCCAAAATTTAGGGTTCACCACCTAAAATGGAGGATTCACAAAATAAAAATTTACTCTCGTTATTCTACATTTTGCTGGGTTGTATCTTAAAAAAGGCGCTTTTGGTTTTTTTAATCTTATTACAGAATAACACTAATATCATTCATTGATTGAAAATAACATCTTCTTAATACGATTGTCTGGCCATTCAAAAATATCATGTTCAAGTACATAAAATTTATATATTTATAAAACCAAGTAAATATTATTAAAGATTGACTTATTTTCAAAAGAAAGTAAGCCAACACTCACAGTAACTTTGGACAATTTCACATCATTCAGCATACTAACATTAACATGACTTTCTCACATACAAATCATGGAAACGACAAAAATGAGTGAAAGATTATACAAAAATTATTTTTGAGATACTCATAAAATATTGAATGAGTACAATGTTTCTAATTCATAAGGAAAGCGTTTAGGAAAGCCAATTTTTGATTCCAGCTGTTTCCCTTATCACTGTTACAATACAGGATGAGTTATTCACTGAAACATAAAATCTTACCTCCACTGTCAGATCAGAGAAATCACTCATCTTCAAATGCTTATAACTCAAGAATAGGAGTGAATTTTGCCAATGCAATGTCATAATTATCATGATCCTCTCGGGACAACTATAAGCCCAGTTGCAATGAATCAAACATAACATTTGCAAATTTTCAAACGCCCATATCTAATGAACTGTAAGGAATTTCGCAAATGTGATTCCACATTCGTGTTCCACCCATCAAAGAGCATAAGGTCACGAATTTGAAGCGATTTTTATTTTTTCACAAAAATATGAGAAAAACCATAGACCAAATGCGTTTTGAAAAACAAAAAGTATCTCAGATTTGACTGATGTTTGCACCATAGATCGAACTTAACCTGAGCAATGTCGGAGCAAAATTTGGCACCCCCAGCTACTATACAGGATGAGTTATGCAGCTTCAAACACAAAATTCTCAAACGCCCATATCTAACCATCGTGCGTTTTGAAAAACAAAAAGTAACTCAGATTTGGCTGATATTTGCACCATAGATAGAGCTTTACCTGAGAAATGTCGGAGCAAAATTTGTCACCCCCAGATATTATACAGAGTGAGTTATGCAGCTTCAAACATAAAATTTGCAAATTTTCAAACGCCCATATCTAATAAACGGTAAGGAATTTTGCAAATCTGACTTGAGATTCGTGTTTGTTATCGTACCTATCTCTTGATTTTAGTGGTAGAAGATTTGCAGTCAGGATTTCAGATTCTTTTAAAATTTCACTTGGAATATCACGGGCGTCGTCGTCTTCAAGCATTTTTGAAAATTTGGAATGCACTGATCAACAATAAATAATTGAATAAAAATGGTTGCGAAGCGAATGCTGAATTAGTTTGATTCGAAACTCGAACTGAAATCATGGCAACTTTGATGAAGAAAGTGGACACTCGCCTAGACCAGAAAAGAAACCTGTTTCTTACGTCAGACGAGAGTCGTCTGCAAACAAGGTCTTTCAGATCTACGTAGGGACTGGAAAACAGCTGCTTTCTGTGCAGTGTGGCGAAATAGTATATTTCGCACCTAGAGCAGAAAATGAGATTTTTCCAGCTCGAAATCGGTTTTCAAGTCCGAGGCCGTAGGCCGAGGACTAGAAAAGATTGAGAGCTGGAAAAACATTTTTGCCCGTGGTGCGAACGATATTTTTCGCCACACTACAGGTATTGCTGACAAAATAAATAAAGAATACAAAATAAAGAATACTCGTTAAGCTATCGTACCTATCTCTTGATTTTAGTGGTAGAAGATTTGCAGTCAGGATTTCAGATTCTTTTAAAATTTCACTTGGAATACCACAGTCATCTTCCAGCATTTTTGAAAATTCGGAATGCACTAATCAACAATAAATAATTGAATAAAACTGGTTGCGAAGCGAATTAGTTTGATTCGAAACTGGAACTGAAATCATGGCGACTTTAGCTGATGATGAAAGTGGCCACTCGCCCGATCTAGCGGATGACTTATTAACTACTTCCATGAGCGGCTGGAAAGAGACAACTTTCTGGCCTAGCCCGGAAAAGAAACCTTTTTCTGACGTCGTCTGCAAACAAGGTCTTTCAGATCTACGTAGGGACTGGAAAACAGCTGCTTTCTATGCAGTGTGGCGAAAAAATGTTTTCCTGAAAACCTTTTTCATTTTGATAGCTTGATGATATACGAATCGAAAAACTTTAAAAAATATCACCAGTAGAAAGTTTATTTTTAGCCTTTGCACAGCCTTAGACGGGCTACACAGTGGTGTCGCAAGACTTAGTGTCTTAATGCCTCGAACATCTGTCGCAAGCAGTGAGTAAGCTCTAATTTTACAACACAGATTGGTTTCATATGCGACATGCCTCGGAAATGAGATTGTCGTAGACATCATGTCTACGACACCAGTCCAGTGTGTAGCCCGCCTAAAATTCAACAGACGTTAACAAGAAATTTATGATTGGAAAAGAAACAACTGAAGCATTGAAACAAATTCATTAATCATATATTCTTTTACGAGTTCATAGTACAATCAAAATGTAACTATCATTACTACTAACATAATGATAATAATAATTAGCCAAACTTAAACCGTAATGTTAAATCAAAAACACTGTTTAGTACAACTATTGCTATGATAATAAATGCATCAAAATTCAATAACAATTTCAAATAAAAACTATACATTCATATTGCAATATATTACCAATTTATATAACAATTAACTATTAAATAATCAAAATTGTTTTTACAGAGCTTCAATTAGGCAATGCTTAAAATAACTAGGAAATATTTTATAGTGAATCAAGGTAGAAAGAATAAAGTAAAACATATTCTTTATTCTTATTGTAATAAGCTCACAAGTACTGGTCACAGTGTTAATAGGTAGATTTAAAAGATAATTCACAAGTAGCTCAAATGTTAAAAAAATATGTTCTGTTTTATTTTGAATGGAATAGGAATATTGGTTATCCCATTCAATTTGCTTCAATCTATGAAGTTTGAAAAATAATAAAATTGGGAAAATAAACGTGCCTCCTTAATGGCTCTTTTCAAGTACAAAATAGATTAAAATTAAGTTTTCTTGTATTGCTATCGAATAGATTAACAACTACCGTTAAATCGGTCGATCAGAAATCAAAATCTGATCGGCGTTTGTGCTGCAATGTGCTGTAGAAATAAAAACAGCCAATCAAGTGAATAATAGAAATTCCCTGTGAATGAAATTTTCAGTCCAGTCTCTCATTCTGGAATTGTTCGAGAGAGTAAAGAGAGAATAATAAAGTTGAAAGTTGGAAATAAAAGCTTTGGAAGACCTTCAAACAAATTTGAATAGACTGGATAGGCATTAGATTGTATATTTGAGAAAACTTAAAACCGTGAAATTATTATATTGATATTGAGGAATATTATCACAAAAATTGAAGTGGTATTCCAAAAGTTGAGGATGAAATATCCAAAAGTTCCTTTAGTATTTTTACAAAACAATAATGTTATCGTACACTAATGCTTGGAACAGTAATTTATAGAAAATAGTTAATCATTTTTAGAATTCCAAATACAGGTAGGCCTACATAAATAGTTGTTGGTGTCATCATTAACTGGACTGAGCCAAATGGCATGGTGTTTTTAAAACTTGATACGATATTTCAATAATTTTGAATACTAGATTAGAAAATCGTGGTCCTATTAATTTGTAATAGATATCTGTAATCTTTAAAATCAATTATATAGCATTTACATATTATTGCATCTTGAAAAATATAATTTTAAATATTTTTAAAATGGTGACTATCTTGAAAGAATAGTCACAGTCAATATTACTTTTTTATGAAAATAGATTAGTGATTCTCAATCACTGTTATTTAGAATATTCTATTTTAGAAAGTGCACTTGAAAATTCTATACTATTACGAAATTATGCAAATTTTTCAATATTAGTTTCTATAAAATTGCTCCCACTATGATTATTATTAACAATGGAATAATATAGTTCGGAACCCACCCAAAATTTAGGGTTCACCACCTAAAATGGAGGATTCACAAAATAAAAATTTACTCTCGTTATTCTACATTTTGCTGGGTTGTATCTTAAAAAAGGCGCTTTTGGTTTTTTTAATCTTATTACAGAATAACACTAATATCATTCATTGATTGAAAATAACATCTTCTTAATACGATTGTCTGGCCATTCAAAAATATCATGTTCAAGTACATAAAATTTATATATTTATAAAACCAAGTAAATATTATTAAAGATTGACTTATTTTCAAAAGAAAGTAAGCCAACACTCACAGTAACTTTGGACAATTTCACATCATTCAGCATACTAACATTAACATGACTTTCTCACATACAAATCATGGAAACGACAAAAATGAGTGAAAGATTATACAAAAATTATTTTTGAGATACTCATAAAATATTGAATGAGTACAATGTTTCTAATTCATAAATAGTGTAATAGTAAAGGTGAGATACAAAATTGTTGTACTTATAAAAATTAGTACAGTAATAATATTTTTTTCAACGAGTAAACGTGAGTGAAATTATAAAATCTTCATGAAATTTAGAAATTGGATCACACTATAAGGGCCCGCCGCTAAATAGACCCACGCTAATCCACGAAAAGCAACCCACGCCGTGGCATGTTTTGTAAAGAATTGCTAGGCTTCTCCAGACATCTGTTTAATGATAATAATACATTATTAATAATCCACTTGTCAGCTGATTGATTATGAATAATCCTATAGCAATGGTTTACAAAACATCCCACGGCGTGGGTTGCTTTTCGTGGATTAGCATGGGTGGCGTGCCTAAAGAGCTTTCATTATTAATTTAAAATCATTAAATTTCTCATTTTATATTTATTTTTCATAAAATTTATAAAAAAAGAATATTTGAAAAAACTTTACCAACAGTTTATACATTTTTCTATAAGACTTCATTAACATAGTGTGAGCCAACACAACAACATTAAAATCTATAGAATTCTGTAGAAAATCAACAATATTGATAATATAAATATTGAATTTTATTCACAAAATTGTCATCAAGAATTGGTGATGAAACAACTAAATTTCAACTAAAATCAAATCTTCGGTATCCTCGTTTCATCCAAGCAGAAATTTTGGAACCTGAAGACATTAAAATATCTGTCATTTACAAGAAATTTAATTATATTACTTAGAAGTTGGAAGCAACTATGAATTGATACATAAAATACATAATACAAATATGGTAATAATTGACACATGTAGAGAATAATAATTTTCGAATTAAATTTAATGTAAGTTAATCATTAGAGTATCACCAATTTAACAATAAGCATAGTGTTAAATAGTGATGATAACATAGTGATACTATTATAGTGGTAGCATTAGGAAGACTTGATTGAATTAGATGAAAAATGCTTGATGAAATAATTCAATGACGAAAAAAATGAATATTAGAATATAATTATGCCAGGATGATAGAGTGCAAGTGTTGTAAACCGTAAATGAAGATAATATATCCAATAAAAATGAGTTATTCTTCAAATTAACAAAATTCAGAGCTTGATTGAAGTTTCTAAAAAAAATTGATAGCTACAAGTAAAATTAGCTAAACTATTGTGAAGTTATCAACAAGTCTAACATTGATAATAAAATCTTAACCAAAAAAACAAAAGTAATATCATTAGAAAACTGTTATTAGAATTCCTGACATGGAAATCAATAAATAATATTAATATTCACATCAATATGAATGATGCCTATGATAATTAAAGTATTATTAATAAATTAATTTAGTAATCTCTTGTTAGTTTATTAATATGAAAACTTCATGATAATTTTGATTCAATCAAAACACATAGGAAAAATCTAAATATTGTATGGAATAAAATTAATACTTTACGCAGTCTTTAGGGAAGAGCATACTTCCCTTCAATTAAACAAGAATAAACCATCAAAAATCATTTAACAAGGACAAAATATTACTTGTTATTTGAATAAATAAATGTATATCTAAATTACATTATTATTGAATTGCTTGAGAAGTTTTATTGCTTTATTTTACAAACCATATCCGTGGAGATTTGTTTCTGAATAAATGAATAACTTCTTAGAATGCAAAAAGGATTATCCAATAGTAGAACACTACTAAAGAGATGATAGATTTAAAAAATCGAAAATGTTATCTAAGATAACATTTGAAATTTGTTCTAAAATTTGAATATTTCATTTCCCCCCCCCCTCATACCTCTTGGTTTTTGCCCCCCCCCCCCAGTAGTTTAGTGAAATGGCGCCAATGGTGATGAGAAACTGCAAAAACTTTTCGTTGAAATGGAACAGGCCAGAGTCACTCAAGATTTGGTCAAAGAATTCGAAAGGATGGATCAAAAGTTGAATAGAATTCTTACCGAAGTGGAACTGGATAACATGAAGAAAGCTTTCGATTGATCAGAAAGATAGTTCAACAAATAATGTGCAATCTATCAAAACTCTGTTTGAATCTTTCACCGAGTTCTGCAATGTCCTGTCAGGAATGAATGTGATCACAGAAAAATGGAATCAACTTATCAATACTTTAGAAATATTATCGAAGGCATGAAAACGATTAGGTGGCTTGACAATGAAGAAGAAGAGTCCGACTCCACCTGTGGCCACGACATAAAAATTACAAATTTTGAAACAAAAATTGACCATCTATTATCTTTCAAAGATAAAACTAGAAAGAAGAAACCAATTTTGCTATCGCTTGTTGAAGAAGATGATAAAGATGCTGCCCAGGCGATTATCAGTGGGGATTTCTAAAGATCTAGTTGCTTTCATTAAATAATGCAAATTATGTTCTTTGAGTAAACCTGCTCAAAATACCAACTATGGCTATCTTTGCTCTTCTTTTGCATCACAACCTATGGAAAAACTATTCTTAGACTTTGATTATATTCTTTTCTTTCAACCAAGATTGCCAAAATTCACTGGCCTTCATGACCAGCATAGCTTCCTATAGTGCTAAGCCGCTTTATCTGAATAATCTCAAATAAGGTTGGTTACAATACAGCCGGTGATCCTGTAGAAAAAAGAAAACAAAACAAATTTAAAAAATGAAACAAAATCAACAACAAAAAAATGAACATAAGATAGAATCACATAGGAGCAAAATTAAAAAAAAAACAAATTTGAGTCGATCTTAACAGTTGATATTGCGGAAATTACAAATAAAATAAAAAACAACATAACTGCTTGAAATTACACCTGCTCTAGTCTAGTACATGGGTTTCCCATAGTTGAGTAGGTTAATTACCGAAAAAATCAATTTATTTATATTTGAAGTAAATTTCATATATTGTATTTTTGAATATTATGTACATTTTATTGATTAGATTGCTTGTTTGTATATTAATGGAAATAATATTTATATTTGAAGTAAATTTCATATATTGTATTTTTGAATATTATGTACATTTTATTGATTAGATTGCTTGTTTGTATATTAATGGAAATAATATTTATATTTGAAGTAAATTTCATATATTGTATTTTTGAATATTATGTACATTTTATTGATTAGATTGCTTGTTTGTATATTAATGGAAATAAATTTATTATTATTAATATCATTATAACTAAAGCGGCTTCTATACAGAGAACAACCTTATCATAGTATAAGGCAACGCAAATTGAGTTGCTCTTTCACAACATACAAAGTTGAGTGGTGAAAAGTGCTAATTTACTGTAAATAGTGATTATTTTACTGAAAAAATCAAATTATAAAGGTTCTACTGTTTAGCTGATTTCTTGTTTCGAGTCATTCTCTACTGTTTGCAAATAATTACTTTAAAAAATCAATCTCAATTTAAAATCTTCATAAACTGTCTTAAATCATTCTTTTTTACAGTGTTTGCAAATTGTGTTTTACAACAAATCTAAAAGCGGATTCTTACTTATCAGTATCAAAGAGAATATTATTCCCATAAGTTCTAACGGGATATTCAATTTTTCTATAAAAGGTACTTACCACACCACTATTATTAAAATAAAATGAAAATATCCAGTACCCTTGTCCCTTTTATATTTTATTTAAAAATAACATTCTAATGGGACAATTCATACTCGCTTAGCCGGACTCAGTGGGAATAGTCCAATCACAACTCATGGAAATTATACTTTAACAGACTCTGATACTGATATGTATGAACTAATTTCAAATAATAATGAAATTATGATTTAAATTTTTCATAAATGATCTCACCGAATCGGCGCAACGACTTGCCGCGACTAAGAGTGGGAGTATTCAAGATGGCGGCGGACTCCTCCTCAAGATGGCGGTGGCGAGGGGGAGAGGAGGACGAATGTCACGCCTCACTCTCGGCCTCCTCCTCCTCTTCCTCCTCCTCCAGCTCGCTGCCGAACTGCCGATTGTTGCCGAAGAAGCGAACTCGACCCGAGTGCTGAGTCGCGCTGCTGATCACCTCCATCCACCTGTCGCCGCCGCCGCAACATTCAAACATCATACAACCAAATTCATTGAAAATGCGAGAGAATTTGAATTAGTTAACAGAAAGGACTGGATAAAATTCATGTAAAATAAGAAGGTAGAACAAATAGTATATTTCGCACCTAGAGCAGAAAATGAGTTTTTTCCGGCTCGAAATCGGTTTTCAAGTCCGAGGCCGTAGGCCGAGGACTAGAAAAGATTGAGAGCCGGAAAAACATTTTTGCCCGTGGTGCAAACGCTATTTTTCGCCACACACAAAAATAAACAATATATATATATATATATAAGAATAGTTGTTTACTAAGCACTTCCGAAAGCAGAAATGGAAAGTGATAGCTCTAGCAAATCTGAGGTAATCTGAATACCAGGAAATTGTCCAAGTATTTTTATTTTTTATTCTGATTTGTCTAAATAACCTAAAAGATGATGTTCAATTATGTGGGAGGTTGAGTTTTTTACTTTTTTATTCTTTCAAATGACAATAAGATGATATTATTATAAATGTTTTAATTATTGAATAATTAACACAAATAATGAAAAGTTTTTTGATCAGCTGTTTTTTGATCACCTTTCTTAGTTCCATTTTAGCGGCTGAAAAGGGTAATCTTTCCGACCTAGGCCGGAAAGAAACCTGTTCTGACGTCAGAGGAGAGTCGTCTGCAAACAATGTCTTTCAGATCTACGTAGGGATTGAAAAACAGCTGCTTTCTGTGCAATGTGGCGAAAAGATTATTTGAATAATTCATTCATTTATTGTATGAAATACTATAATCATAATACAAAATTATGACATTGGAGGAAAAACTAGGCTGAGCCTGTACTATTTCTCTCCAAAAATTTTGATAAAATGTTAATGTTGTCCAAAAGATAAGGTTATGTGATCACACACTGCTTCGTCACTAGATTTTCGGTCCAGGAATGATGATTTAAAATTTTGAATTTTGAATCAGTTCGCAGAGAATAAAGTGGTGGCACACAAGTGCTACAAAAATAAAATAGAAATGCAGGGTAAAGAAATTAGTAAAGTTCACGCTACCATCGTACACATTTAGACTAGGCACACACCAGTTAGTCAAGACAAGACAAGACATGATCAGACACAATACTTCATATGGTTGCTTATGTCTAATTGCAATGACTAATCAGTGTGTGTTGCGTCATAAGCAACTATGTGAAGTATTGTGTCTGATCATGTCTTGTCTTTTTGTCATTTTGAATCAAACTTCTTTTTTTAATTGAAAGGTGGTTCATATGATACATGATTCCGATACAGGATTTCCAGAGAAAAGGTATGGTGAAAACCGCACATCGATATCTCAAACCTTTCAAATTTATTGTCATTCATTTCTTTTATTATACTATATAAGATGATAGATAGATGGATGGTATATCCATCTATCTATCATCTTCCATACTATAATAAAGGAAAGAACTGGCTTAAACGGGTATACACGTGTGGAGGATAGGAAAATTATGTTTGACGCATCATCACGTCTGAACTACTGGACTGATTTACTTGAAATGCTGCATATAAATTCTTAATCAACCGAGGATTCTTATAGGCCTATTTTCAATTCTTTTAGATTTCATTACGTCAAGTTTTCAGTTTGTCAAGTTTTAAAATAGACCCTTGCGAAGCACGGGTTACCTGCTAGTAAATAAATACAATAAAATCTCACCTGTTGAAAGTATACTCGCTCTCCGCTCTGAAGAAGTAGACATGGTTCTTGAATTGCAGCTTGAACACGTAGTCTTTATGGATTCCATCTTTCTCATTTGGGTGGATATGGAATAGCCCAGCAGTGGTAGACTGGCCAACGGAGAATCATCCTACAAACAAAATAAATGAATAAATAATACAAATAAGTATTAATTAAATAAGAGTAGGAGGAGTGTAATTTATTATTTGCGTATGTGTTTATGTAAGTTTTTATTCACAAAAGCTTGTGACTTGAATTCAATAAAACTGTAATGATTTGTAACACCGAATTATTCAGCTTCCCAAATATTACATTATGTTTTTACTTTCCTTGCCCTATTACCATAGGTAAGGAAAGTATTGCTTTCCGAAAAAAATTAAGGTACCCCAATTTCTAAATTTCTATACGTTTCAAGGTCCCCTGAGTCCAAAAAACTGGTTTTTGGGTATTGGTCTGTATGTGTGTGTGTGTGTGTGTGTGTGTGTGTGTGTGTGTGTGTGTGTGTGTGTGTGTGTGTGTGTGTGTGTGTGTGTGTGTGTGTGTGTGTGTGTGTGTGTGTGTGCGCGTCTGTGTACACGATATCTCATCTCCCAATTAACGGAATGACTTGAAATTTGGAACTTAAGGTCCTTCCACTATAAGGATCCGACACGAACAATTTCGATCAAATGCAATTCGAGATGGCGGCTAAAATGGCGAAAATGTTGCCAAAAACAGGGTTTTTCGTGATTTTCTCGGAAACGGCTCCAACGATTTTGATCAAATTCATACCTAAAATAGTCATCGATAAGCTCTATCAACTGCCACAAGTCCCATATCTGTAAAAATTTCAGGAGCTCCGCCCCAGCAATGCAGATAGATTCCCAATTATCAGGCTTCAGATACAATTGAAACAAAAAAAAAATCAAGAGGAGTAGATTGAGCATGAAAATCTCTACAACTAATGTTCAGTAACATTTTCACCTAAAATTAAAAATAAGCTTTAAATTCGAGAAAATGTGATTATTCAATTGCAAATTATTGTTGATTCTATTAAATCATTCACTATGAAGAGATAGCAGACCTCATCATGTGTGTCTCCAGCGTTATTGCCCTGTCACCAGCTGGCTCAAATCTTTGAATAGTAGACTTGTGATGCGCGGGAACACTAGCGTCAGGTGATCAATTTTCATAACGGCAAGGAAAGTTGTGTGAGTGCGCCGTCACACCAGATTTTTATCTATAGTAAAAGGGCAAGGAAAGTATTGCTTTCCGAAAAAAATTAAAGTACACCATTTTCTCAATTTCTATACGTTTCAAGGTCCCCTGAGTCCAAAAAAGTGGTTTTTGGGTATTGTCTCTATGTGTGTGTGTATGAGTGTATGTGTATCTGTGTACACGATATCTCATTTCCCAATTAACGGAATGACTTGAAATTTGGAAGTTGAGGTCCTTACAATATAAGGATCCGATACGTACAATTTCGATCAAATGCAATTCTAGATGGCGGGTAAAATGGCAAAAATTATATCAAAAACATGGTTTACGCGATTTTCTCGAAAACGGCTCCAACGATTTTGATCAAATTTATACCTAAAATAGTCATTGATAAGCTCTATCAACTGCCACAAGTCCCATATCTGTAAAAATTCCAGGAGCTCCACCCCATCTGTGCAAAGTTTGAGTTTAGATTCCCAAATCATCAGGCTTCAGATACAATTTAAAGAAAAAATTTCAAGTGGAAAAGATTGAGCATGGAAATCTCTACAATTAATGTTCAGTAACATTTTTACCTAAAATTCGAGAAAATGTTATTATTTCAATTGCAAACTGTTGGCAACTGTTGATTCTATTAAATCATTCACTATGAAGAGATAGCAGACTTCGTGTGTCTCCAGCGTTATTGTCCTGTCACCAGCTAGCTTGGATCTCTGAATAGTAGACTTGAGATGCGCGTGAACACTAGCGTCCATAAACCATAGTTGGCAAGGTATTTTTATTTTTTTTTCCAGCACACCACATCATTTAGCATATTGCTTTTTGTTGAGTTTATTTTCATTGTAGCTGTTATTGAAATTGTTTTGTTGTAATTTGTTATCTTTTTGTTTGTGTGTGTTAAAAATAGATTGAATTATGTCAAAAAAATATCAAAACAATTTTTGTACTTAATGGGTGACATTTCTACCAGTTTCAGCGTTCAACTTGTAGAAAGTTGAAAGTACTGGTTAAATTATCAAAGTACGCAGAAGATGAGTCCAATGCCTTGAAAAGCGTCCGGACTCATAGTGAATACCACAATTCCATATAAGTATAAGTATAGTTAATCATATATAGCAATATTGTAAATGATGAATAGATTAAATGCCGTTGTAAAAGTGAAACAATGATACTGGTTGGATAAAACACAACATTTTAATATTCTATAATATTGTTATTTTATGAGTAGGCTATAACGTTGAGTACACCCAAGGTAGGCCTACATTGTATTCTAGGTACATTGAGTACACCTATAAAATCAATATTGATTATATGGCTATTATAATCGTGGGATACATTCTTATTTGTTATAGGGAATGAAATACAGTACAGTATCAATTATTATTAATTCAAGAATATTTTCATAGGGGATACTGAATTATTCTTGAAACTATTCAGTATTTACATCAACAAGAAATTACGCATACTGTATTTAAAAAATGGGAATTGAACTTAGATTATATTAAGACCTGGTAGATTTTAATGGCGATTAAATCAGTTTTTGAACTATTTTTAACGACACTACAAACTAATATCTTTGAATATTAGTTATAAGTACTGTATGCGGTTTTGCATTTTGCAAGTATTCACCGTAGAACGCTTTCGGATTTTTAGAATCCATTCTTAACACTGAGAATGTATTCTAAAATGTAATTATATATTTACAATAAATATATATTTATGTCTAAATATATTTTAGAGCTGTGAATAACAAATAGTGAGTAGGTTTTTGATTTTGTATTCAAATTTTTTAAATAAGTGCAATATTTCTAAAGTTTTTAATTTATTGTGATTCATTTAGAGTATAAAATCAACCTTCAAAATTCAAAATTTTAAATCATCATTTCTGGACCGAAAATCAAGTGACGAAGCAGTGTGTGACTATATAACCTTATCTTTTGGACAACATTAACATTTTATCAAAATTTTTTGGAGAGAAATAGTACAGGCTTAGCCTAGTTTTTCCTCCAATGTCATAATTGTATTATGATTATAGTATTTTATACAATAAATAAATAAAATAAAAATAAATAAAAATTCTCAGTGTTGAGAATGGATTCTAAAAATCTGAAAGCGCTCCACAAGTGAGTACTAGTTTTAATAACTAATATTCAAAGATATTAGACTGTATTGTCATTAAAAATAGTTCAAAAACGGATTATTACTTGCAGTTCGTCATGGATAGTGAAATAGATGGGTGATCAAATGTCACGAGAACCAATTAGAGAAGTCTTCTTTTCAAAGAAGCTTTTTCTGATTGATTTTCACGGCATTTAATCCCTGTTTTTGTTTGTGCAACCGGGCCAAAGCGGGTTTGATCGAGTTCAGTTGATCAGGGAAAATACCTAGAATTATTGTAGGAGATATCTGTGAAATTATGTGTAATGAACAGTCACTTAAAAGTTACATTATTGCATCAAATGAGACACAATTATTGATGCTCAACAATAGAAACCTTCAAGACTAAACTATTTTAAAATCATCTACATTTAAAAATTTTACTTTTTCCTATATTATATAACCCATAGAGCTGATTTTTCTTGAATTGGGAAGTCAAACAACTTACATGCAAAATAGAATGTAAGTTTTAAAATAGTTTAGTCTTGAAGGTTTCTATTGTTGAGCATCAATAATTGTGTCTCATTTGATGCAATAATGTAACTTTTAAGTGACTGTTCATTACACATAATTTCACAGATATCTCCTACAATAATTCTAGGTATTTTCCCTGATCAACTGAACTCGATCAAACCCGCTTTGGCCCGGTTAATTAAGAGAAATAAACAAATCACACATACACCAATCAACCCACTCTAGAATAATTTGCCAAATTCCTCCATGCAAAGCCATACCTTCATTTGTCCAGTATGACCACTGGTTGTAGCCCAATTAAAAAGCAATATCATTTCTAAAATATCTAAAATCATGTTTGGATTACTACTACACCAATAATACTTTCAAACTACAAGCATATTATTAAGGCAAATAATTTAAATAGAGAATAAAAAGCTTAAATAAAGCGAAGAATATATCAGAGCTAGTAACTACCAAGATGCATTTGTTAGTAGATTTTTGAAGAATTGTAAGTTTTTGAGAAATTTTTAAATGAACATGAAAAATGATTGAGTGAAAATGGAACTGATGACTTGTGATAATTATATTATACAAATGAATACATTGAAATAGTGAGAGAGAGAAATTTTGGATTGAATATAAATCTTTTGAAAATGATGAGAGTAACAATGATGAGGAACGCATATGCTCAGAAAATATATAACACGGTAAATTATTACCTAAATATAATTCTTTGTAATTTTCAACTAGTTTTATATTAAATCAGCATGATAAATAAATAGGAAACGAATAGCAGATCAATTTCTAGTCTTATCTTACTTAAATCAGATCAATTTCTTTCTTATCTTCATCCTGAGTTTAGTTACTGGTGGAATAAAGATACAGATTTCTTGATACCTTGATTTTGAAAGTTTTTGAGATTACAACATAATCATCTTAAACATAAGAAAATTAATTGTATCATTTTCATCATTAAACTAGCATACTAACCATACTGAAAGGATTGATCAGTTATAATTGAAATTAGTATTTTTGTATTGGGTAGAAATATTTTTTCATTATCTTCAAACTGATTGTTTTACAGTTGGCTATAATTTCACCTTCACTCATACTATTTATAAATAAATAATCTTATTTCGTATCTATTTGATTAAAGAATTATTTTATTTTCTTGCTACCTTCAACTGATTATTATTGATAAATACATGATTATTACGCACAATAATTATTTAAGGGATTTATTTCAATACAGCAGGAATTCACCCCTCTTTAAAACCAAACCTCATGTTATATCAACTCCCAGTAACGGTTGAACAAAAGCGGATTACATTTTAACCGTGATTAATTCCACGAGAGCCATCAGAGAAGCCGTATTTTCAAAAACACCTTCTCTGAATGGTTCTCGTAATGTTAATCACAGTCAAAATTTAACCGACTTTTGTGCAACCGGGCCCCAGTGTCACAAACATGTGCTACCTTAATAGTATTTCTGATGTGAACATTAACATAGAATTCCACACAACCATATCAACATCTGAGCGTTGTAATAACTCAGTTTACACACACCGAAGCACACAACAATATTAACAACAGAACATCCAGGAAATTAGCATACAAACCGCAGCTGCCTTTTTCCAAATATTTTTCTTCAACAGTCAACCAATTCTTTAATGAATCCTAATCATTTTTACTGTGGAATGCACTTTAATTGCAACTACTCTAATATATGGAACACCATAGTTACGTTAGTCAACCTTTGTGAAATTTAAATTTTTGCTAGATTAAATTTCGACTTCTATGAAATTAAAATTTTTTTTTTTTTACAACTTCGTAGTTGTATTATTTCTTCCTTGCTATTCTATATTCTTGTAATTTTTGGTGACTCAATTGTATTGGATTTTTTTTATCTTGATTCATTGATCCCAATTCGAAAGATAATGTATTGATTCCTTTTCCTAATTGATTGTATATATTATTATTTTATACATCACAGTATATTCCTTTTCAACTAATATAATGTCGAAAGTGTTTTAGAAACAAAAATAAATTAATTATAATTTTTCTTTCTTTAGATGTACTTGTTTGTTGTATAATTAAGTAGATTTGAAATTCTGTTGAATTTTGTAACAATCACGTAAGTTACTTGTCAAATGAATTTAGTTTTAGTAAGTAGAGGCATTCGGTAGGCTACTTGTAAAAGGAACACTGACAGAGTTTAGTCGACTTACCACCAACTGAAAACTATTCTATGAAAATAAAAAACGATACTCGACAATCGTTTTTCATCAGAAATTTATGTTTTATATTTTCTTTAAAACTGATATTATTCAAGAACCAGTTGACATAATTATTCATTTCTTCAATAATACAAAAATTCATTAAAATTATTGTTATCATTCAATCATTCAATTATCTCACAATATGATGCAGTCTATTATGCGATGTTTATATCTATGATAACAATTAAGAAAATGATTCTTCGAATCTTAGGACTTGCAAAAAAAACTTCAGGAGAATAGCACACAAATGTACACTAAATACGGCGAGAAAATTAATAGCACATAATAGAGTACTAGTATCAAATTATATACATATCCTACTATAGGATGAACGATTTTTTTTAGAAAATTGAATTATAAAAAAAGATAAAATGAATATAAGATAGCGGTATGTAAATTTACGGCACGGTTTGAATTAGACTACCAACTAATCATACAAAGTGAAGGTTTTTTTTTACAAAAATAATTGATGGAAAAACAGATTGTACAGGATGAATGAATATTTTACAAAACTCGAGAGAGAAAACAGATAACATAGACGTAAATACGAAGCTAGAAATATATTTACATTAACAGAGTGGTACGATACGATGCGAATATAGATAGACAAGGATAGTGAGAGTAGAAAAGAAGAAAGAAAGAAAGAAGGAGACTTACACTTTTAACGTATTTTGTAAAAAATTGTTGAATAGGAGTCTGCTTTCCGATTGGTCCGGGTAAGGAAGGAGGAGGCTCCGTTTGAATCTGCAACTGGCATCAAGAAGACGTTCTAACCCACACAAAACCCTCTCAACTCAACCAATCATTCAATGAATCACAACTGATTCAAATGAGATAGTATTGCAATTGCTAGTGAAAAAGTACTGGAAGATTTCCTTTTAATAGATTAATATTGACTGATTTAATCTGATAGAATTCCACACAACCATATCAACATCTGAGCGTTGTAATAACTCAGTTTACACACACCGAAGCACACAACAATATTAACAACAGAACATCCAGGAAATTAGCATACAAACCGCAGCTGCCTTTTTCCAAATATTTTTCTTCAACAGTCAACCAATTCTTTAATGAATCCTAATCATTTTTACTGTG
Organism: Nilaparvata lugens; assembly: GCF_014356525.2. Classification (NCBI taxonomy): domain Eukaryota; kingdom Metazoa; phylum Arthropoda; class Insecta; order Hemiptera; family Delphacidae; genus Nilaparvata; species Nilaparvata lugens. The sequence goes on from NC_052516.1 coordinate 20,966,168, forward strand.
GAATGCACTTTAATTGCAACTACTCTAATATATGGAACACCATAGTTACGTTAGTCAACCTTTGTGAAATTTAAATTTTTGCTAGATTAAATTTCGACTTCTATGAAATTAAAATTTTTTTTTTTTTACAACTTCGTAGTTGTATTATTTCTTCCTTGCTATTCTATATTCTTGTAATTTTTGGTGACTCAATTGTATTGGATTTTTTTTATCTTGATTCATTGATCCCAATTCGAAAGATAATGTATTGATTCCTTTTCCTAATTGATTGTATATATTATTATTTTATACATCACAGTATATTCCTTTTCAACTAATATAATGTCGAAAGTGTTTTAGAAACAAAAATAAATTAATTATAATTTTTCTTTCTTTAGATGTACTTGTTTGTTGTATAATTAAGTAGATTTGAAATTCTGTTGAATTTTGTAACAATCACGTAAGTTACTTGTCAAATGAATTTAGTTTTAGTAAGTAGAGGCATTCGGTAGGCTACTTGTAAAAGGAACACTGACAGAGTTTAGTCGACTTACCACCAACTGAAAACTATTCTATGAAAATAAAAAACGATACTCGACAATCGTTTTTCATCAGAAATTTATGTTTTATATTTTCTTTAAAACTGATATTATTCAAGAACCAGTTGACATAATTATTCATTTCTTCAATAATACAAAAATTCATTAAAATTATTGTTATCATTCAATCATTCAATTATCTCACAATATGATGCAGTCTATTATGCGATGTTTATATCTATGATAACAATTAAGAAAATGATTCTTCGAATCTTAGGACTTGCAAAAAAAACTTCAGGAGAATAGCACACAATGTACACTAAATACGGCGAGAAAATTAATAGCACATAATAGAGTACTAGTATCAAATTATATACATATCCTACTATAGGATGAACGATTTTTTTTAGAAAATTGAATTATAAAAAAAGATAAAATGAATATAAGATAGCGGTATGTAAATTTACGGCACGGTTTGAATTAGACTACCAACTAATCATACAAAGTGAAGTTTTTTTTTACAAAAATAATTGATGGAAAAACAGATTATACAGGATGAACGAATATTTTACAAAACTCGAGAGAGAAAACAGATAACATAGACGTAAATACGAAGCTAGAAATATATTTACATTAACAGAGTGGTACGATACGATGCGAATATAGATAGACAAGGATAGTGAGAGTAGAAAAGAAGAAAGAAAGAAAGAAGGAGACTTACACTTTTAACGTATTTTGTAAAAAATTGTTGAATAGGAGTCTGCTTTCCGATTGGTCCGGGTAAGGAAGGAGGAGGCTCCGTTTGAATCTGCAACTGGCATCAAGAAGACGTTCTAACCCACACAAAACCCTCTCAACTCAACCAATCATTCAATGAATCACAACTGATTCAAATGAGATAGTATTGCAATTGCTAGTGAAAAAGTACTGGAAGATTTCCTTTTAATAGATTAATATTGACTGATTTAATCTGATAGAATATTGTTAAAAAGTACTAAAGTTCACTCAACCAATCAGCCAATGGATCACAACTGATTCAAATGAAATAGTATTGCAATTGCCAGAAAAAAGTACTGGAAGATTTCCTTTTAATAAATTAATATTGACTGATTCAATCTGATAAGAGTTGTTAAAAAGTACTAAAGTTCAATCAACCAATCACCTAATGAATCATAACTGATTCAAATGAGATTGTATTGCAATTGCCAGTAAAAAAGTACTGGAAGATTCTTGTTAAATAGATAAATACTGACTGATTCAACCTTATAAACTTATAAAAGAGTTGATAAAAAGTACTAAAGCTCACTCAACCATTCATCCAATGGATCACAACTGATTAAATGTGATAGTATTGCGATTGCCAGTAAATCCAGTACTGCCAGATTGCCAGTAGTACTGGAAGATTTTCGTTGAATAGATTAAAATTGACTGATTCAATCTGATAAAACAGTTGTTAAAAAGTACTAAAATTCACTCAACAAGTGATTCACAACTAATTCAAATGAAATAGTGTTGCAATTGCCAGTTAAAAAGTACTGGAGGATTTTCGTTGAATAGATTAATATTGACTGATTCAATCTGATAAAAGTACTAAAGCTCACTCAACCAATCATCCAATGAATCACAACTTATTCAAATGAGATAGTATTGCAATTGCCAGTAAAAAAGTACTGGAAGATTTTCTTTGAATAAATTAATATTGATTGATTCAATCTGATAAGAGTTATTAAAAAGTACTAAAGTTCACTTAAGCAATGAATCACAACTGATTCAAATGAAATAGTATTGCAATCGCCAGTAAAAAAGTACTGGAAGATTTTGTTGAATGATTTAATATTGACTGATTCAATCTGATAAAAGATTGTTAAAAAGTACTAAAGCTCACTCAACCAATCATCCAATGGATCACAACTGATTCAAATGAGATAGTATTGCAATTGCCAGTTGAAAAGTACTGGAAGATTTTCGTTGAATAGATAAATATTGACTGATTCAATCTGATGAAAGAGTTGTTAAAAAAGTACCAAGATGAGTACTTGTTGATTACTTGTTGAGTACTTGTTATATTACTTGTTAACAAGTACTAAGATGATTCTCGTCAACGAGTTATTTACATTCATTCTTATTGAAAAAAAAAGGATTGTTCACTAGGCCCCATAATTTGTCAATAGCTTACTAAATCTCGAAGCTTATCAAAGTGAAGTGAAAAGCAGGTTGAATTTGAGTCGTAGAGGAGGTTCAAGCCCACAAACACTTGATTCCAGAAATTAATTTGAAGATAGTGATTCTATCTTCAAAATCAACAACAGTTCTTGAAACAATGAACCTCTTTATAAATAAATACTACGATAAAAAGTTTATAGGTGGATTCCACTTGATATTCATTAATTATTAAAGAAAAAAGATTTCATCTTATACTAAAACCAAGATTACTTGATTTCACTTAGTTTCTCCACTTTTGGTAATCATACACTGCTTTGGATATTATTTAACGTTCAGTAGAGGCAGTGAAATCATGATCAAATGTAAAAAAGAATCTGTGGAAAAAACAAGATGATACGCATTTTTCTTTGAGCCACAGCAATTGGCTAATATTAGTTAATAATTTATTTTACTTGTAATTTAAATTGATTTCCAAGAAATGAATGTCATTTTTGGTTTAATTTTTTAAACATACTTGCACCTAGAAAAAAAAACCATTAAATCATATTTAAAACGTTTCTTTTTTACAGGCAATGAACAGTTCAATGAGGGAGCTTCATTGAATCAACCACATTTCCTGTGGTAAAAACGAAGGATCATTGATACAAGTTTTAAAGAAAAGAACCACACCGGATAGTGTAGTTCTTTCACTAAGTTTGTTCTACTAATCCGGAATCAATGCGATAAGAAATTACATCTTATAACCTTTAAACCACTTTCATTTGAATCTTGAATCTCAAATTATATTTGCTAATTATGGTTTCAATCTGATGGCAATGAGTAGTAAGTTTCAATGTTTTCCCTTTGTAAAGAGCATTTGGTTTTGTATGATAAAAAGTATACTGGAACTATGAAGAAAACAATAATAATTGCTAGAAAATAAAGACGAAGACTGAGGTAATGACATAATTCACACAAGAAAAACAAGATGAATTGTGTGAATCCACACGGAATGTAAATGAATTGATGAATAGAGAGATGTGTGAGTTATATGTAAGAATGTATCGAAGAGGTTTTTTTTTAGAAAAGATTTCTGACTACATGCTACCAAAACCTACCACATATTTCTTGCTTCTGAACTAAATTGATTTAGTAATATAATTATAATAAAAGTTATTCTTATAATTGACAATTATTATCACAATTCATTGTGACAACCATACTTGGAAATAGAATTTGAAATTGTTTTAAAATTGTGGAATGAAACACATAAATAGAACCAAATAAAACTTGTGAAATACAGTAATGCTCGAATTGCTAGGAAAAATTCAGACTGAAGAGGATAAAAAGGAATCGTGTTTGGGACGACGTAATTGTCCAAACTTTCAACAAAAAATTGAGAAAAATTGTCAAAAAAGATAGGTATAATGAATGTATAGCTTTTGTACTTTGAATCTAGATTGAAATAGTTTTTTTATTCAAGTTTGAAATATACTGGATTTTCCAAATGTTATTGTTTTGTAGTACAACAATAATAAATTGTCACTTGAAAATTATACAAAAATGAAAATTTCTCATTCATGGAAACTGAATTATATTCATTCTTATAACACTTTTTGATGAATTATAAAATGGAAATAATACATAAATTTGATCATTATTTGGAACAAATCATGTTCAGAAACAAGAAATATCAAGAATAAGACACCTAATTTTAGAGCCCAAGAAATCATCACTAATGAAAAATACAACCACATGAGGCCGTGCAAGAAAAAACAATGTTCTAACCACCATGCTCTTGAATAACATAACCTAGGCCTATACCACATAGAACAGCGAGACATGCCATCATGTTTATTTTATTTGCCGAAAAATACATTTTGGAAAAAATTGAGTTGAGGCTTGAAAGTATCTGAAATGAAGATTCTTTATTAAATTAGGTTCAAATATTATTAATCTTTAGAATTAGATGATTGCTTCTGTTTATAAGATATTAATTTGTTTTCAATCGCCTATCTTTAAATTACCCGTACTTTGTATCACATTCGAATTTAAGTTCTCAAAAGCAGCTTCCAAAACTGCCAATTAACAAATTCAAAGCTTGTAACTAAATTCTATCCATGTTTTTAGAACGAGTAATATCTAATTGATATTAATATTCATATTTATTGATTCACAAAAATATTACAATAATTTACTTTACTTTGTTAATGATTTTGCAGCCTAGTAAATTATAATATATTTATATTTTTAATATCCCTCAAATATCTAATAGCTACAGGGATTTTAAAATAATATGTATACTATTTTTATTGAAATAATTGTATTAAAAAAAATAAATAAATTGGAATATGAGAAACAGCCGGATATCTTCCAAATTAATTATTTAAATTTAAAAAGTAGAATAAACAAAATTATACTGTTTGCACTTGATAGTTTATATATTTTGTGGTAGCCTATTGTACTCGAGAATGAGAAAAATGTTCCATTTTATCGACATTTCTATTCCCCAAAATATATAAATACTTGATAACCGATTCCACTACATCATGCTTCATTACCATTTATAGCCCATGCGGAAAAATGCAGGATATTGAAAAAAATCTAGATGAAAAGTTTTTCTAATTTAAATGTCTAAAGGACCAATACAAACTACAACTGAATTCAATTCGTTTACTTATTTCAAGATTTATAATCTTTATTATATTAATGCTTTGATGTTTTAAAATCTCAAAAGATTGGAGATATGACGCTTGATACTTTTCAAATAATTTTTGTAACTTTTCAGGCTTTTCTTACTAATTATTCTACATTTATCATTCTATTAACAATCTTTTTAAGATTATCTCAAACTTTTTTCTGAAAATTCATGATCAAACGTTTGAATAAATTTTAAAACTTTTCAATCATTATTATAATTTACTATTCTAACAATTACTTTTTGGGAACTTCTTTCGAATTAAAATTAAGAGATATCTATATCGATTCTAGCCTTATATCAAACGAACATCAAACTATCATAAACTTCACAAATTGAATATAATTTTATGTAATAATGATGTAAATAGAATACAGTAGCCGAGTTTTCTATAGAAACTGTAAGCATATCTCTCCAGAAACGAACTACAAATTTCTAAATTCACCCATCAATGTAATAGCAAATTTCAAAATTCACTCCGTTGATTGTTGATGTTCAGACCAAATACAATTCATCGGTCTCCAAGTTTTACATCCTTAATTTTGGTTCCAAAACATTAGTAGAATTTCAAAAGTAAATTCTATTGATCGTAACCAATAGAACATTTTTTCGAAATTACAATCAGGAATTACTCCAATTCTCAACTCTTCATCGACTAGTAAATATCAACCGAAAAGATATACATTAAGCTTGACTGGTACACAAGCCATGAAATTTCAATTCAATTACAAATTATTAGTAATAAACTCAATCCTTTCACCAGGGTTCATGATGTTAAATCATGTTAGGAGGAAAACAATCTAAATATATCAACTTCAAACTCAACAACTACAACCAAGGAACATGCTGTCAATACCGTCTCCTATTTAAAACAACAAAAACTAAGTTGTCTGTTGGAGTGAGAAAGACTTACCTGATAAGTCTTGTAGAAGAAGAGACAGAAGTTGGTGAAGACCACCCACAACTTCTGCCAACCGTTACTGTTCTTGAACTTTCGCAGAAGATAGCCGCTAAGTTGGTTCTGAAAATGAAGTTGATCAAAATTGAAGAAAAATGAGTTTTAATAATCTTACAATGACGTATTAAATCACGGAAACCGGTAAATAGTAACTGAATTCCAGTTTAGTGGACAAAAACAGAAACGTAAAAAATGAGACAATCATCTTCATAGATTAGGTTAGGTTCCCATTACAAGAGTATCAATACTCATTAAAATCCGGCATTTCTTCCTTATTTAATTCTGTCATTCAATTTTAAGTGGTTACTTTTCAATATACGTGTAAAGCTTATCCCATAAAACTAAAATGTTTATTCGCTCGCCAACGAATCAGCTCATAACCATAGCTCATAGTTCCCCTTTTTACATAGCTATCAGTAAAGTCCGGACCACACTTAAATATCATTGTGTTATTGTGCAGCGTTCCGATCCTATTCTGTGTGATGTTGGTGGGACAGATCATATGACAGACATGATGTGTAACATGTGTGATGTTGTAACATGTCTTCATAGGATCGGATCGGAGTGGGATTGGATCGCTGCATGATAAGTATGGCCAGAGCTTTATATGAACAAGTATAATTATTATGCTCACTCTTCGTTTAGGGCTACTGATTATTAAAACACAATAAAAAACTATCGGGTACCCTTCCTACATTTCATTGCAAAATTACTAGTTTCAACTCTTCATCGGCCATGAAATTGAATGTTGTAATGAAATAAACGGTACTTAATAGTTTTTTATTGTGTTTCAAGTTACTCATGTTGAATATTGTTTGTTGTTTGATTTTTTCGTTACTTTTTCAAAATGTTTTCACTTATGATCTATCTCCTGTTAACTGTATTTTTCATGTATTTTGTTTCGTTGCTTTCTTGTTTTATTCATATTTGCTTTTTTAATTTTCCTATATCCATTCATTCCTGAACAATATACTTATATGGGAAGGCACAAAAGGCTTATGTTCAAAATGGTCCCTTTTTGAATTTATAGTACAGTCCAAATCAAAATGTAGGTTATGTCACTATCACCATACAGAAAAAATAGCATAAGAAGATATCTCATGGTATAGGTAGTTTATGTTCCAAATTACAAACCGATACTTGTTAACCCAAGCTGATTACTGTCGAACACTGTCCATTATTACTGTTTTGGCCAGGTGAGAGTATAAGAACGGCACAGTATGAGAGACTACCAGCGTCACATGTCTTCACCAAAAAAACTACTAGGACTATCGGCGTGAGTTGACAGTGAAAATTTGAAACATAAACGCCTTATACTATGGGATATATTCTTATGCTATATTTTCTCTATGCTATCACTAATATTATACTGTATTTATTCTTTATTGATTCATACAATAAGTACATGATAGGGAGAGAAAAAAATAAGGTAACCTTTTGCTTATATATTTTTTTCTATAGCTGTTTTTCTATAGGTTGCACTGTGTCAATTTCCATCTGACACAACACACATCACATTACTAAATACATAAAATGAACTCACTATATATCTTTGTTTGAAACAGATTTATTCTGAAAGCACAAGTCAACCACATGTACATCTCCAAATCAATAGTTTTTGCTCCCCTCTAACCTATAAATTGAATGTCTATTCTTCTTAGGTTCATTGAATATTATATAATAAATGTATTATTTATTTATTTATAAATTATTATCAATAATGGTTATGAGCGCCTATTTTGAATCATAATCTATTTTGAGGGCCTATTTTGAAATGTGTAACATTACAAGGCATACTGTACCGTTGGAAGTTGAATAAATCAAATCAAATCAAATCAAATTTATTTCCTCAAAAAATACATTCACAGAAACAGAAATATTACATCAGTCTATGAAGAAATATCTCCCTGCAAAGGTAAAAACCTGAGCGCAGGAATGAATGAATGAATGAAAAATAAATCAACTATTTATGTTTAATGAATGAAGATTAACTAAGCATGTCTATTTTGAGTGGGAGCTAGTGTGTAGCTCACTGTGTACCCGCCTCCAACGAAAACATGATGCCGTGAGACTTGATAATCTGAACGGCTCAACTTCCCACCAATCTCAGTATCTTGAGAAATGGTCAAAATATACACTCGACGAAATGAGATCACTATGAACTGAGGTCCTCTCCAGTGGATGCTACTATCATACAGAAGAGATAGCATAATGAGATATTCCATGATATAGGGCGTTTATGTTCCAAATTTCACTGTTAACTCAAGCTGATAGTCCTGGTAGTTATTTTTCGTGAAACAATGTGACGCTGATAGTCTCTCATACTGTGCCGTTATTACACTCTCGCCCGTCCAAAACAGTAATAGACAGTAGTCGACAGTTAACGAAAAATTGGCTTGAATTTTGGAACATGAACGCCCTATACAATGATATATCTTTTAATGCTATCACTAATATTGTACCGTAGTCCTGTTTATGAGATACGAAATATTGCAAAGCATCTTGCAAGGGAAAATAGAAGGCAGGAGAGCCCCAGGAAGGAGAAGAATTTGCTGGTTGGCCAACCTCAGAGCATGGTTCGGAAAGATCTCCATTCAATTGTTCCGGAACGCAACCAACAAAGTAATAATAGCCACAATGATCGCCAACGTTCGTAACAGACAGGCACCCTAACAAGAAGAACAAGTCCTGTTTATATTTTTTGTATAGTTATTTTTATTTGTAAAATTGGTGTTGTAACGTTGGAAGTTGAATAAATAAAAATTAATAAACTATTTATGTTGCATGAATTGAGATGAACTAAACATGTGGTAATGTGTATGTACCTCTACAGCTCTGAGCTGGTCCTCGATGCCGATGGAGGTGTTGCGGTGCCAGCAGACATGCACCGTGGTGTTGCTGCGCTGTGGAGACACCTTGCTGTTGGCCTCCTCTATGCTCTGCCACACTTGTCCATCACCTCATCCGACGAACCTACAAATTCACAACAAAACCCTACAAACCTACCCAACAAACAAACATAGAATGCAGTGATCTAAATCATAGACACAAAAATACTAGTAGTTCTGTGAACATTGGACCTCACGCAGTTTTCTCATCCACAAGTATCTGATGTCACCTGTTTGAAATGTTAACAAACTCAGTTCATGTTTGAATCTGTATTCCATATGATATAATTCATCCAGTTCCGTGATAATATTTCCAACTGATAAAATTAATTTTTACAATCAAAAATATTAAAATTTCTTCAGCATTATTTAGTTTTATAAACAAAACACAATTCATCAAAATGATTGGAGAGGGACCAACAGGCACAGCCCAAAACTGTACCTTCCCAAATTTCGATTCATACACTAGTCCAAAAAAATAGTAGGTTATGTTGCATTCATCTGTGAATTTGAGTCCAATTTTCAGTGCAAACACTTATAAACAATGAATTTTGGGTTTAGATTGTTTAAAACCCAAATGAAATAACGAAATTACACTCACTTATCACTTAAGAGTGCATGATTGATATGAAATACGTAATATTTCATTGAATTATTTCTATATAGTTTAGAAACAATTTGGCACCGGTGCTGAGTTGGAAAATGATAGAGCTATTTGCTTTGTCTTCTGACAGACAATGTGAATTAAATACGATAGGATGATAGAATAGGATTGACTATAGATAGATAGGATTGAGAAACATAACTCACTGCAAGACTTGAGACTAAGATAGTTGTTTTTGCTTGAATCATTGGCTTCATTCTGTTTGCTGTCCGCTATCGCCTGAGATAGTTCTTCCAGCCATTTTTGTTTCTCCTCTGCACTGGTAGCTGCTACTGTTAATACCCTAAAATAGAAAATAAAAACCAGGTTTACATTTTTTATAA